>NC_091821.1:107303299-107572275 GCF_038994185.2 Dermacentor albipictus
CAGGTCAGAAGTTTAACGCGTTATGAGCACTGCACTGGGAGTCAAAGATACTGACCAGAATCATTTGAGTACGCGCTCCACCACGTCTGGTCTCCTAGGAATGGACAAGATAGATAGCAAGGCGTTGAAGCACATGGTGCCCTTAGAGTTTGCGTCGCGTTATAGATTGTTAGCGAAACGGTAGCTGAGGCACGGAAAATTGACCGGCAACCGAAAAATCCCACGTTAAGCGAACTACTACAGCAAAGAAAAGCTGCGAGCAGCAACAAAGCCACGTGACGAGAGATCACTTATGCAGAAGAACGAGCTTTGTACGATACAGACGCCCACTTCCAATAAGAAAGAAGCTGTCATATACAATGAGAACAATCCTCAGTGGTCACCTTGAGGTACTGTATCACGCTGAAAACGATATTATTACTAGGGGTGATCGAATCGCGAAAAATTTCGAATCAGATAGTACAAAAAAAAAAACGCGCTTCAGATATGGAATGGCAATTATAAATATTTTTTTCTGTTTCTATAAAAGGTAGAAAAAGAAACATGGATAACGAATCCGGCAACAATTAAAAACGAACATTTATTTTCTTCCGATGCGTGCTATACTGCTGGTGGTGCATTGGAATGGACAGTTTGTAAATGTGCAAAATGATAAAGTCCCCACAGTTTGGCTCACAACAGGGCATATCAAGAGACCATCTCAGGCAGGCTCCCATGGCAGGAACGTACTAACCGAATACAAAATTCCGAAATTGAAATCATACGTGAAATTTCGAATATTCATTCGCCACACCCCTAGCGTATCTACTCATCGCGCAGGCCGCAGCCGTATGACCGAAAACAACACAACATATTCATAACACGGCGTTTCTGCTATACCCTCGGAACAGTTGGCGAAACAAACTTTAAAGATTTTATAACTCCACAAGGCTTCATTACGCCACCGTATTGTCATCTTATGCTAATTGCGTCGGTTTTCTACTTATTTGCCAAGAAGACCTTCCTTGCACCGCACAGCGAGGCAATGCTAAGTGGAACGCCAATGCATCGCGCACGTTGTAGTGGTGCAATCCAAGTCAGCGAGTGTTCAAGACATGCCAATTTAGTAGACAGGAGACTAGCCGAAGTTTTCGGATACCATGCACGGACATATTAGCGTTGCACATGACACTGTCTCGCAGTGCGCAAGTAGCACGCTTTAGGCTAATAAGTGGAACGCTCTAACGCATTTCACCGCAATCTTGGGAACTTGTATCTCGAAACTGGTGTTAGTTCTAGATTCGTTAGTAAATAGGCAGGCGCTTTCGAACCGAGATCACCTATAATTCCGCAACTGCAACATGTGCACTAAAGAAATTAGTGTTTATAAATGTTGCTAAATATCGTTAACCCGCTAACTATATGTACGCTTGTAATTTGTGGTGCAATTATTCTAATGCCACCCTCTTCAAGTCAACAAAATTAAGAGACGAAGTACGCTTTCTATCATATGCGACATCAAAAATATATTAAGAAAATAAAGCAAGGTTGTGAAAAAAAATGGCAGGCGACCCTAATCTTTGACTGAGGTGTCTTTTAGTGGCACTCGCACCTCAGCGTTGGTGTTCTTTAGGTTTAGGCGAACGCAACGCACGAACTGAACTTGGAGGGACCGCTCTCCATTAATTAGCCGGTTAAACATCATGCCACCTTCTTGTGTGCGATGTCATTACTGACGTTATTACTTCCGCTTTCTACTTCCGGGTTTCTAGGAATTTCGCTGAAGTCGTGCTCAGGTGGCGGGTCTCTAAAGTCTACGATTCTGTGCTTTGGTGTGCGGTAATCAGTGATTTACAATTAACTCTAATTATTCCAGACACTTCAGTAGCTCAACTTGTAACCAAACTTATGCTTTGATATCATATCTATAATGAAACCCACGAATTTTGTAGAGTACTATTTATTTTCTGATTTATCTTGAACTTCTTCTCCGGTCATCTCAGGAGGTGAACCGGAAGTGCTGCGCAAGAAACAAGAGTGTCACTCGATGCTCGTGCCAACGAAAAAAGACAGCATCGTAGTATCCTTGACGTAAGCGTTAACCCCTCAAGCGATATCCTCTCTCCCCCAGTACAGGGACGACCGCTCGGGACACGTCCCTCGTGAGCTTTGCACGGACCGCGCCTGCGTGAACATGAAAGAGCCCGCGCGAGGAGGCCCTCTTCAAGCAACGGAGCCCCAGCCCCGGCCGCAACCCCTCGAAGCTGGGCGTTGCTGGAAGCGCACAGGTGCCGCGCGGGCGCCGTTTCGATTTCAGCGCCAGCGGCCGTTCCGCCGACCTGATCCCGTTTCTCGGAGGCCTTTCCTTGGGCGCGCCGCCTGGCCGGGTCACGCGGCCGTGCAGGCTTCGCAGCGGCCACGCTGCCGCGGGGTCCTGCAGGGACGCCACAATGAGCTTTTGTGCCCGCTGTCGCACACTGTCCCCCACCCGGACACTGAGGCACGGGCCATTTTCCTACCGTCGCCGGACTTGCGTCACTGAAACCAGTGGCCGAACGGAAATTCAATTAGGGCTCGCTCCAAACCGCGCCACCTCGAAACCTCGGCGCTCGAGAGGCTCTGACACGTGAAAGCTCGCGCCGGACGGCGCAGAAATCGCCGAAAATGTAATCATCGCTTTCAGGTGCGTCAACCGAGCACCGCTGTAGCCAAAGGGAAGCCCCGTGAGGAGCCCACACGGGGCGGAGTTTTCCGCCCCTCAAGGGGCCGCAGTGGAGGGAAGGCCGCAGTGCCACCTTCCTGGTGCGACGCCGAGGTGGCGATCGCGGAGATCGGGGTCGCCAAGGTGCACCGACACTTCCGCGCCACAACGCCGCCAGACCACACCTGAACGCGGGGCACAAATTATGTGGGCCGCATACTTCCACACGGGCGCGCGCCGCAACAAAGACAGTGCCGCAGGAAGGAGGAAAAAAGCCACCGGCGAAGCGTGTACCCGACACCTTTGGCGGCACGCGAGACCCGATTTCCACTATACGCCTTTCGAAGTGCAGTAACCTGGAGGCCATCTACACGCCAATCGCCGATTACGAAGACAAACACCGAGTCACAATGGAGCCTCTGGGTACTATAATGCACCGTCGTCTCGTTGTTTCCACGCGACACAATTGGGACTCAGCGCGGTGAGTGTTCGATTGCAATAGATACCTCGACGCCCGTCCACTCTGGCGTCAACGAACCTTGCGTAAGCGTGCCAGCGCGACAATACGTGGCGAAAACAAAATAAGCCCACTTGGCACGATACACCACCACCAGGGTGCATATTTATACATCAGGAACTTGGACAGTCGTACACTAAAGCAAGCTCACTTAGTTGGATTTTTCTGCAAGGCTGGTCTTCCCGAAACATCCGTTCCCCAAATCTGCCACTCAGTGCACCTAATTTCGCATTCATGAGGCGGAAGCGCCGGCCAAAAAACATGGTTTGTCAGAAGCTCGCGCCACGTATTGCGCGCCAATCCGGCAACAGGGCGTTGCCCCGTCGCTCGAGGGACTACGCGCCTCAGCGCTGACATCCGCGCCCCGGAACGCGAATATTTTTTTCTTTTACAAGTTTCGAAATTCATATATCGGAACACGAGCCTCTCAGAAAAATACAAGAAAATGAACTTGTCTTAGGATACGGCTCCACTCATACGCCCTGGGCGTAAATGTTTCAAAAGGTTAACAAGATTTATTTAATTGTACACTTCCAGGTCGAAACTTTCCATCCGCAGAGTGTTCGCGAAAGAGCACAAAGCCAGATGCGCAAGCCGCATTTGAGTAGTCAAACCTTAGGACAGAATAAAGTTGTAACTTTTGAAGACGACGAAAGTCGACATTTGGTCGAACAACGTTCAGTCAGACTGGCTAAGCGGACCTCGTCGACAGCAATCTCGAGGATGAACGATTCTCCACAAATCATCAGTTTTAGAGGACGGGCGCTTCTCAAGATTCAATGAATGTCGACGAGGTAGCCTGTTCAGGACGCTTACTTGGTGCAATGGATAAGTTGAGCCAACATTGCAGTTTCATCTTTTTATGGCACAGATTGCGGTATTGCTACGCAATCTGTAACATAAAAGATGAAACTGCAATGTGAATTCCCTTTTCCGCAGGCGTGCTCTTTTGCAGTGCGGATATCTTGCGTAAGAACAAAAGCCACCATCAGAAGAATAATTTACTGTTAATATTCTACTCAATCACTTAGGCTGCGTTATTTAAAGATATACAGACATTTTGAGCAAACGTTAGCAGAACAAAGTGATGTAACGGCCGCGTAATAGTTAGTCTAAGCTTTAGCAATAATAAATAATAATAATAATAATTAAATTATGGGGTTTTACGTGCCAAAACCACTTTCTGATTATCAGGCACGCTGTAGTGGGGAACTCCGGAAATTTAGACTACCTGGGGTTCCTTAACGTGCACCTAAATCTAAGTACACGGGTGTTTTCGCATTTCGGCCCCACCGAAATGCGGCCGCTGCGGCCGGGATTCGATCCCGCGACCTCGTGCTCAGCAGCCCAACAACATAGCCACTGAGCAACCACGGCGGGTAATAATAATAATAATAATAATAATAATAATAATAATAATAATAATAATAATAATAATAATAATAATAATACGACGCCCCCAAACCAGTGTTTCCACAAAGCACTGTTTTGACACACGAACGAAGCCCTGGTCAACATTGCCACGATACACCGCGCACACACACGCACAGTGCTTGGAACGTGTAATCAGCCCCGCAGTCCGAACAACGTAACACCCACGAATGCAACAATCATACTCAAAAAGGGCGGGGGAAAAAAAAGAAAAAGACACTGCACACGCCTGCCAGCGCCCGCTACACATTCCGCTCTTCGACACCGTGGCAGCCGCGAGACACAAAGGACTGCCACAACGGTCAACGCGCGGTCCGACATCGAGGCAGAAGTGGGCGCGAATCCACTGCGGAGTGAAAAACGCGCACCGGTGCGGGAAACACAAAGCGGCCCGCGCTCGCTCACGAGTACAAAGCGCCAAGGAATGCGCGCACCAATCTTCCGCGTTCTGTGGGGATCGGCAGCGCAGTTTCTCGAGAGCGCGCGATCACAGTGTGCTGTCAATATGAACAAGCATGCCGGGCAGGCAGCGGGATAATTGACTCGTTGCGGCCGACCGTTTCGTCGTACAACGGGACGCAGAGAAAGGAGGGGCGGCACGCGCGCATTTCGGCGCGGCAAGCAAATGGAAAGAACGAGAGCAGCGAGGGGGGGTGCAAACAAGCACTCGCGCAACGGCTGAAAACTAAACAAGAAAGCGCCCGCGGGGGCCCGATCGAGGCGACAGACAAACGAGACCGGGTCACGGCGGCGCGGCGCCCCGATCTGGGCTCGCGCGGCGCACAGCGAGTCAGTCGGAAGCCAAACCGGTCATCGAGCAGCCCCCTCGGGGGCAGCGGCGTCGAAAGGCGCCGCGGCCGGCGCCTCGAGCCGCAGGTTCCCGGGAGAAGGAGAGAACACGGTTCCGCGTTTACGCGGCGGCGCTGTAACAAGCCGGAAGCGAAACGCCGCCCTACATTCTGACAGCGGCAACAGCAGCCGGCATTCAATCGCGCACACGACGCCCACCCGGCGGCGCAGGCAGAAATGAAGAAACGGCCCCTCTTAGAAGGGGGCGTTGCGAAACGCCATCAGATATGAACCTGCTCCGTTTCTCGCTGCCCCTTTACAGGCACGAGCAGAAGACGCAGGGGGGCGCGCTGACAGCGACCCCGCCAGCTATCCAGTGGGCAGCGCAAGTAATACGCGGGCCGGAGAGATTCCAACGAAGAACGAGTCGCTGTCAATTGAGTGTCGGGTGCGCTTTCGAGCCCGTTACATTACCATGAAAAGGCATGCATGTTTAAGCAAGGTGCACGTACCCTGATGACCCCGGAGTGCGTTGCCCATTCGCTTCCAACGAGCGCGAAATGCCGTGGCTATGAAGGCAAACTCGTCAGGACCGCTGCGTTGTCTCAAAAAGGCGCCACAGAGACAAGTGCCAGAGGTGACCGCTGGCCTTATCAGGCGTCTCGAACAATCTCGCTGCTTGACAACGACTATCTTGCGGCCCAGCCGCGCATGTGTAAAGTAATAGTGCAGAACTCTGACTGGACAGTTGCAGCCAAACCGGACAATTATACGAGAGCCTGGGAAAGCGTATTCTCACTCATGCACCGAAGACGCATTTTTGCAAATCATCAAGCGGTGCAATTTCGCCGAAAACACGCCGTTATTAGAGTGTTTTAGTTGAGCGTATTTACGCTCCGCTCAGCAGCTGAGCGGAAGCGCGAATGCGCATGCGCCGTCCGCTTAGCCGTAAGCGGACCGTGTTCCTCGCTTCGCTTCTGCCTGAGCGGAGCGTGCCGCGCAGCGCGTTGACATAGCGTTGGCGTCGGAAAGGATTGGATGCAGAAAGAAAGCTCGCTGGCTATCACGTGGAGTTCCCCAAGACGGCGCTTTATTTTCCACTGGATAAAACGGTCCGGTAACGCATTAGAAGCGCACGTCTAGATACTTCATGGACAAATATATATATATATATATATATATATATATATATATATATATATACAGACGTTGTACTTTATAAAAGTGATCAATGGGTGTTTTTATTTTCTTTTATTACCCTGAATTTGGCCAGAGGGCGCTGCAACTACGAAAGGTCCGCTCCGCTCCGCTAAACGTATAACTAAAACGTGAAAATCGCCCGTCGCTGCGCTGTGGCTTAGCGGGGCAACTCGGAGCGGCGCGTACCGTAAAGACGCTCAACTAAAACACTCTCTTACTACAACAGAAGAATACATAAGAGCAGGCGCAACAAGAAGCCCGAAATACAATACAGAAATACGTTCCACAATTTCAAGTAATGGCTAACCACAAAGCCAAGGTCAATCCACTTTCTGACACGGCCGTTGGTATACTTGCAGGAGCATTCAGCTGCTCTGATGTGCCTCGCCACCGTACTTTACTGGCGCGAATAATGCGTTTCGTTATGCGCAATAAAACGTTATAACAGATGTCCAAATTATAACAGAAGTCTTGTTACACATTCTAAGCCTTTGCGCCAAATGCTTGTTTAACTCTCGGAGCACATTCGTCGCCCGCTGCCCTCCATGGAGGGGCGCAGGCGGTGCGCGGAACGGTATGGTTCGTAACCGCACAGGTTGCAGTGTTAAGGAAATCTAGCTAGAGCGCTAGCCGCCACTGACTCCAGCTAGCGATGGCTCGGACCCGGGAAATCTGACACATCTGCGGCAACGGTAACGCTTGGTTCTCGTGTCCGAAGCTCGTCCCTCTCTGGCAGGTTGGAGCTTCATCTCTATGTCACACTCCCCCGGGGCCCAATCGGAGAACCCCGGCGCGTGATCCCTGAGCGTGCCACCGAAACACTCGGAGAGCAGTGCGCAGCTAGGGATGGACGGCGGTTCCGAGAAATGATGTCAGGCGGCAACGGGGCCCGAAGCCGAATGAAACGAATAGCAAAGGCTGTGCCAGGTGCACCTAAGGAACTTCGCAAGACAAAAGTTATTGCAAGTACCTGGCGCACTGGCCATTATTTGGATCGCGGTGCACACGCTCGCGAAGCACCGAGCGAGAAGTTGTACAAATATCAACTTTAGAGGACGGTCGAAAAGACCGCAGACACAGAATGGTGACGTGCTGGAGGCAGTCTCAACGTCTGCTACTGAGCTAGCGACACCGCTCCAGGCGAACAGCTGTCCGTGTGTACATGCTTGCGTATCGACTGGACAGACGCGAACCATTAGCCTGTTCACTATCTCGACACCCATCCTCGGACGAAACAGGACGATTGTACACGCTGTAGGGGTTGGAGGACGGGACGTCGGGATGAAGACCCAAACTTGGGAGGGATTTATTCTACATTATGTACAGAGAGGTGAGCGACAAGTAACATTTGTACAGTCATTACGGGCCCGCAGCAACTCGGACGCTGCGGCCCGCGGCAAGAAGTTCGAGAGAGGTGAATCAGGGAATCAGGGCATGTCCCAGAATCTCTGGAAGGCTTCTTATAAGCCCTTCGAGCACTGTAAGTCACGTCATGTTTGACCAATGGGAGAGTCCGCTCCGATGACGCCACTTTCAGCCAATGGTAGGCGCCCGTGTCGCGGTGTCACACCTGGCGGCTCTCTGTGGTCTTGCCTCGCAGACTGGCAATGCACTTCTAACGAGGAGAAGGGGAGGGCTGCTCATGCTCCATTGTCGGAGGCCCACCTGCTAATCCCGGCGGCGCACGAACTTGTTGGCACGTGAACTTGTTGCCTTAAACTTGTTTGCTCGGCCGCTCCTCTGGAATGTGCTTTCCTGCTTCGGCATTCCTCAATTAGCTGTGCTGCGACTCGAAGTGGTTTGGGGAACTCGAAGTAATCGCAGGAAACAGCTCCATATCTAACAGCTCGTCCTCGCCCCGGTTGTTCTGAATGGCCGGTGTACTCAATTCGCTGGCCATGAGGAACGCTGAAAGAAGCTGCAGGGTACTGGGGTCGAGCCTCGTTTGACAACCCTCGGGATCCTGGGCCCTGGAGAACATACGTCAAACAAACCAAACAACACAGCGCTGCACCACGCGTAAGCGCAGGCTCTTCACCCCTGACTCGCCAGGCTATTACTGAGTCAAAATCAACCCTGATCTTTTAGTTCCCCAATTTTGACAAAACAGTTGTAACCACCCCTCCAAACAGCCATCCATTTCTCCTCGAAGGCCGACAAGACCAGAGTACTATTGTTGTTGCAAAACAAAAGGGTCGTTGACGATGCAAACAACAAATGAAAACAGCCGAACATAACTTAAGTGGCCTAACTACACGAACAGCATGTTTCCAATCTATCGCAGTGGCGTACTTATCGCACGTATTGGTGCCACTGAACAATCTGGTCAACCTCACAAGTACGTAATCACAAGCGCACTAGCCTTGTGGTCACTAAGCAAAACGCGTACTTGCGTTGTAGGCAAACTTTTCATTTACGCTTACTCACGTTTCTTCCCTGAAAATTCTACAGGATACGTGACGTAAACGAACAATTAAACCTGCGGGACTTACACACTCCGCAGAACCCTTAAAATAATGCGTCTTCTACTAACTCTTTCCACGCACGCTCACTAAAGAAGTCAGAATACGGCTGCCCTCCTCACACACTAGCAACCCAGTCATAAAGTCTGCTTCCTTCCGTCCACACAGGACACGCGCTAATGGAACTAAAAACGCTTCTCCGTGCGAATCACGCACTTACTGAAAATCTACGCGCTTAACCTTACAAAATTCAAAAACACTTAAAAAGAAAGAAGGTTAAATAACACACGCGCTTTACCATAGGCCTTTCGACGATAACCTTGACCCTCAGGTTACTCACACACGCAAAAAAAAACCTATCTACTTATTAATGAGCATCTCGCGAGACTACATGTTTACACAAACGCGTCTTTCAAATCTCGAGCTTCTCGAACGAAAACACAAACAAAGCTCATACGTTCACATATTGAAAGAAATCCTAGTCTCAAATCGCGAAAACTTTCCGATGCTCAAAAATAAAAAACAAGACTTCATTTCTACGGAAGCGCTCCTGGCCTCCCTTTCCAAACGCTTATGTCTGACTCATACTCTGGGCCGTCCCCGCGGTGGTCGCGGCTTGAAAGCTACTCTGGCTGCCGAGAGACAACAAAAGGGCTGACTAACTATCAGCTCCCCCAAGACGTTACGGTCTCCTGCCAATTTGCGTCCTCGCGCCCCGCTTTCAACACAAACTCGATTGACCGCGTCGCTACTCCCCACCTGGTCTCGTCCTGCCACCTTGCGTTTCTTCGAACTGCACGCTGAGCTTTGAAAAGAACTACGGAACGACGAGGAGATTAACTGCCCCGTGCCCTCTGTCCACGTCCGCGCAGAACATTCTTCGCGGTCCCCCTTTGACCGGTGGCTCGAACGTTCTGGATGCGTCAACATCGTCCTAGACGACCGCACCTTCTTCCTCGCGCACTGCCCTTTTGGGTCTCTCGCCATTTTTGGCGGCGCTACATTAATTACCGACTTTCGGTCTTTACCGCGCTTCTTTTTACGGCGCTTTCTCTTTGCACTCGCCTTCATGTCGCCTTCTCGTGCCTCGTGCTGGCCGGTACACATTTCGTCGGCCCGGATCGGCCTCTTACCCGCACAGTCTGAGTGATTTACATTTAAATCTACTCTCACTTTGCCTCGACTGGCGGACAGCTCAACCGACTCTGGCACAATGCAGCAGGCTTTACTCGAGTTAGACAACTCGCACTCTTGCGAACTGCCCTCTACTACATTGCCCAGCTCACGCTGTGCATCGGCACACAGCCCGTCGGTATCGATCGCTGTCTCACGCGCACAGTCCGAATGATTATTAACTGAATCATCCCTATCTAGGCTATCTAGACTGGCGGAGAGCCGCACCGATCCCTGAACAATGCAGTTGTTCTCTCGCGGACTACGGAGCTCGCCATCCCGAGAACTACTCTCAACTGCATCGCTCAGTTCGCACTTCACTTCTGCACGCACATCTGGCTGTACATGGGTGCTCGCGTCTGTCGGGTCAGCCGTACCCTTTTCTCCGCTAGCAACCTCGCTAACATTACCAGCGACGCACACGCTCGGTAACTGTGCCAATTTGTTCGCAGCTGGCCTAGCTGTCTCCACAGTCATCTGTTGGCACAGCACCTCGTCGCTCTCACTACGGCCTTTAACGGCCTCTGTTGCCACTAAGACATCGTTAGCAGCTAGCCTTTTCCCTTCACTTAAGAATCTGCAGCCAATCTCACAGGCACTACACTCTAAGAAAAAAAGGACTAAAAGGGGTAGGGAGGTTAGTCCTTTTGGGGACTAACTGATTTGCCACAACCATTAGTCCTTTTGGGGACGAACTGACATGGGATGAACTGTTACTCCCCATGCGCTTACTCCTTCGGGGACTAACAGTTGCCCCTGCCCGATGGTCCTCAAGGGAGTAACTGTAATTTATTCCGATGCTCCGCAAAGGTGGAATTAATTAAATTAGGCATTTATACCCTAATAAAAAAAATTGATGAGGTGAAAAAAAAAACGTGCCCGTGAGCAGGACTCGAACTCACGTCCTTTCGGCCACAAGTCAGATACTCTAACCACTACACCACGCCACTTGCTGGAGAATACGGGATATTAGGCAAGGTTAAGTATGGGAACTCAAGTGCGGCAGTATAAAAGTGACTCCGTATTTTGTGCAAGCTATGCAGTGAGAGTCTAACGTTGAGTGTATTTGCAACCATAAGCGACTGCGAAAAGAAATCAGCCCGAGTATCTTTAGGGTGACTTAAACTGAGGCACTACGCCATGTATACGTGTAGCGAGCTCAAACGGGGCACCGAAGACGACAGAGAAGGGCAATTTCTCTGTCGCTTAGCGTGTGCCGTTTGAGCTACACATCGCTTCAGTTCGCAACCTCCTTGGAACGGAAGGAACTTAGGTACTGTTGACCAAGAAAATCTAGCCGTCTATCAATGACTTGCGCGTTTAATGTGTATCGCTCACTTATGGGGTGCGCACGAAGGGCATGCCTCTTCACATTCCAGGTTTAAGTTTCACGTAATTATCTCACGAAGAGGCTAGGTGCTGCTTTGCATGTAGTTCAATAGACAATGCACGAACTTCGAACATTCACAATTTGTAGACAATACCGTTTTCGCCGCATCGCCCCATGACACGGACGACAACAGCGAAGTCCCTGGGGAGTAACTGTTGCCGTTCGTCCTCCCATTGCTCTCTTTCCGAGCAGGGACTAAACACTTACTCTCCGAAATTTGCACACGGCACGCACATTCATGCAGTTAGTCCTTTGAGGGACGAAAGCGCCCTTTTTAGGACTAACGGCGCAGTTACTCCCGTTTTCCCCGGGATTTTTCTTAGAGTGTACTCTTTTCGTCGGCTTCTGGCGAAAGTCCGCTAGACACTTCCTCATTATTTCGCTCTGTACTACCTACAGAATTCTCAGACAGCCGTTCTCTCTGTGCCAATAACTGATCACAATACTGTATCTCTTTGATCAGTGCTGCCTTCTCTCTCTCATACTTTTCCTCTCGCTCACGTTCGCGTTCATTCTCACGTCCGTGACGCTCACACCTAAGAGTAAGTTCTTGAAGCTCATGCTTCCGTTCATTCTCGCGTTCTTCACGCTGACGCTCACTCCTAAGCTCACGACGCTCTCGCAAACGTACACGACGCACACGCTCCCGTGGCTCCTGTATCACCTCCCAAGCAAGCTCAATGCTTTTATCATCATTGCCACTATCATTAATCGCCTTTATGATAGCTGGCGTTTTCATCCGTTCGTCCGCCTCAACTCCCAAATCGTCGCACACCAACAACAAGTCTAACCTCGTCAACCTTCTAAGATCCATGGCAGCTGCCCCGACAGGTGGTTAAAACTGTTTTCCTTAATTAATTTGTGCAAACACACAATGCAACAAATTCCCGATTCCCAGAACTATCAAAATTGAACACACAACTTTTGAGTCTGGCGAATCATAAGGAAAAAAAACCACGCGCTCACTTACGGTTGCAGCACCCTGCCATCCGGTTCATTCGTCCGCTGTTCCCGGTTCCTCCGGACTACCTGGGTCGAAGGCTCGCTCCTTCTTCGCTACTCCCAGTTTCTTCGGACCTCTTTCGACGAAGGCTCTCTCTTCTTCGCTCTTCCCGGTTCCTTAGGATCTCTCTCGACGAAGGTTGATTCGTAGCGCTGCCACCAGCTGATGCATTCGGAGGCGATCCACCGCTGCCACCAGATGTAGGGGTTGGAGGACGGGACGTCGGGATGAAGACCCAAACTTGGGAGGGATTTATTCTACATTATGTACAGAGAGGTGAGCGACAAGTAACATTTGTACAGTCATTACGGGCCGGCAGCAACTCGGACGCTGCGGCCCGCGGCAAGAAGTTCGAGAGAGGTGAATCAGGGAATCAGGGCATGTCCCAGAATCTCTGGAAGGCTTCTTATAAGCCCTTCGAGCACTGTAAGTCACGTCATGTTTGACCAATGGGAGAGTCCGCTCCGATGACGCCACTTTCAGCCAATGGTAGGCGCCCGTGTCGCGGTGTCACACCTGGCGGCTCTCTGTGGTCTTGCCTCGCAGACTGGCAATGCACTTCGAACGAGGAGAAGGGGAGGGCTGCTCATGCTCCATTGTCGGAGGCCCACCTGCTAATCCCGGCGGCGCACGAACTTGTTGGCACGTGAACTTGTTGCCTTAAACTTGTTTGCTCGGCCGCTCCTCTGGAATGTGCTTTCCTGCTTCGGCATTCCTCAATTAGCTGTGCTGCGACTCGAAGTGGTTTGGGGAACTCGAAGTAATCGCAGGAAACAGCTCCATATCTAACAACGCCGACTGCAATCAAGAACACAGGTAATGAAGAAAGGCTACCGGAGACCGCCAGCGAAGGCGCTTAAAAGAAAAGAAAGAAAAAAAACGAATCTTGCTGACAGAATAGCCAGCACTTTTCAAACAGTGCAGCAGCTTGTGCCTGAGGTTTCGCAGCAAGGGCGCCGGTGGACGGCAGGTGACGCCCCAAGAGCGCGACCCCGCACGGTCCGTGCGCGTGTCGCCTCCAAGACACGGAAAAGACGCGCGTCCGCCGCCTCAAGGCAAAGACGCGGGGCACGTTTTTCCTCCGTAGTGTCATAATGTTACAGCGGCGACGCACTGTCGTCCGCCTGGTCTGTCTCTCAGGCGGTTCTGCACACAGACCACGGTGCACCTTGCATATGCAGTGCCAAGCAAAGCGCTGCGTGCAGGAAGTGTCAGAGACAACGTGCGTGGTTGCGTTCATAGTGCTATGACTTGTCTTGTACTCGTATATTCATGGTGGATCACTCCATACCCTTTCAAATGGATACGCTCTTCGCAGGTATAATGTACAGATTCAATAGGACAGCGCTGTGGATGCACTCTGTATATTAGAACGGACAAAATAGGCTGACATTATGGCTTCGCGAAGTTCGAAAAGGCCACCGCACAAGACTCGCACGGAAATTAGGCACCTTACATCGTCATGCTTTCAGGCAGGGACCTCCCACGACTACACACCGTGAGAAGGCACGATACAAGAGGGAAACACACACATCGATGTGTTTGTCTCTTTCTGTGCCGTGTCGTCACGCGTGGTTTAAATTCACTATTGCAAAGACATCGAGTCAAGAGTGTCAATGGACAACTTGCTGCCTATATGCACTGCGACGAAATTGTGAGTCAAGGTCGAAACATATACGAAAGCCCGACCTCCGATGTCCCTTGTAGCCTGCCACAAGCGACGCATTTCTTTTTCTTTACTAGCAGCCCACAATGCACAACGCGTGAAAAAAAGAAAATCAGCGCCACAGAGTAAATGCCTCCGAGCAAGAAAGGATCATACGCATGGCGACTACAAAACAAGCAGCGGCAACGAATAAACCATCATCACCAGACATGCAAAAAAGGCCATCCTGCCAGCTCGTAGGTCCGCCTGTGAGAAAATGGGGGGATGAGGGGAAAGGGGGGAGGTTGTATATAATAGCCACACAAACACAGGACGGCACAGTAAAGGAAGCTCGGAAAGGGTACGCGCTCGCGGCGACGATTAAGACGTGCCCCCAAGAGGAGACGCAGCGCGCGCGCACGCAACGGCAAAAGAAACAAAAATGCAAAGCCGTCAGACGCGCGCATCGCAGTGTACGGGGTGCGTTCAAAAGCCAACTAGCGCCGCGGGCAGGAAGAAGGCTACCCACGAATCCGCGGGTCGCAGTGGCAGCGTCAACGCCGCGCATACGACGACAAAAGGCCGCGCTGGGATGGAGAGCGCCAAGGACGAAAAGTTCTTGGCGAACCGCGCGCTCCGAGACACAAAGGGCCACAGAACGCGGAAGCCGTGTCTCGCGCTGCGCAACTGATGCTCGCCGGGACTGCCGACGGATTCGCACGCGCCTCTGTCGGCACGGGCAGCAAGCAAGCGCCAGAGACGCCAGCGCGGTGCAAAAAGGTGATCCACACAGGAGTGTGGCGGTGAGGCAAGGAGAGTATAGGTGGCAAAGATTGACGACGACGATGACCCCCCCTCCTTCCGCCGTCAGCTTTTCTGGACGGTTGCGCCAGCGCTCACGTTGACAGTTCGTGAGCCATAACGTTGCAATTTCCAGTTACATGTACCACGCATCTGTGACCGCAAATGATTCCAACCGGAATGCAAAAGCAGAACTCACAAAAACAAATTGGGCTTTCAGCTAGAAGCGTTTCGAGTGTTCAACAATCGAAACCAAGTTAGCCACTGCACGCGCTCTCGTCGCGTCAAGGCAACATGAAATGCGACAAATCGCTAAAGTTAGCTGGTGCGCAGCATGTAACGTTTTCTTTAGGCGACCTGGAACAATGGTGCTCACCGCTCGCTAGGCGACACCAACAGAAAAACGACGGAACGCGTGCCAGAAGAGTGGCTGAAAAGTGATAATTAACGCAATAATTATGACATTGCCCTGTCTCCGCCAGAGCCGATGCCGTCCAAGCTTGGCAGTGCAATATCACAAATTACATGCAAAATACGCACACTGCAGCTCCGTACCAGCTTCCTGCATGTGTAGAGTCGACAGGTAATCATTATATTCGCGGTTGGCAATTTCCTACAGTTCTTGCAGTTACACGGTAGGAATGCAGTTACATCAGTAATGCCAGACTGGATTCTATGCCGCCTCTCCATAAAGGTGAAAATGGGCACCGCTGCCCCAGGACGCCGTACACTCACTCTTCAGAGAAGTGTTTCGCCGAAATGCCCGTCTCGACGGCCCACTATAGACAGCATTCCAATGCCGATCACTTCTCGCCCGCCAGTCTCATCAACCAAATGACAGCCGTCCTGCGACCATTAACGCCCGCGAGCAAGGCAGGCACTGCAATTTTGTTTTTTGTCGCCTGCTTTCCTCCTCGCTGCCTAGCAACGGGGCATCCGGTCCCCGCGCTACTCGAGCGGCTTGGCACCGACGCGTATTCGACGATGACCGGCGACCACACATTCTAACCGGAAGGCGGTCAACGAAGGGCGTCAGTTGGCACCAGAGTTGACCAGTATCCCCTGGTCGGGAATGCGTGTCCGCGATACAGGCCCAGGTGAGATGTGTTGATCTCATAATTGCTCTGCTGCTGTACGCTGCTTAACTGCTGCCGCACAACGACGTTCGCGTCACGTTCCGCCATTCGAAAGCAGGTATATATTGCCGGGTCGGAATTGTCAAATATTTTCGTTCGTATGACTCGTATCTCATTCATCGGCCACATTCGTTAACACGTTTGCTATTAGGATAAGCCGGCGCCTGCTGTTACTAACTGCTTTAGCGTATTAACAACGCAGTCTTTATGCAAGAACTGTCCGTAAGGACATCCGTCATCCAATCGCTACAACAAACGAACTGGCCGATGACAAACAGGAATCGCGAAGTAAAAGTTCCGTGAATTCAGACCCTAAAACTAAATTTTTCCACGGCACACTCAACGGTTGGGAGATCTGAAAGAAACCTAGATAAGGAAAAGCGTCCTGCACATGGAGAAAAAATGGTATCTCGATTTGAAAGCTCCTTCGCGGAGCGCTCTGTATATATGCTGAGGCTGTGAACAAAGGGTCCATTAAAACGCCAGCAGGAAAACACGGCACACGAAACACGCGCGAGGTAAAGTGACCTAACGTCTACAGCTCTCTCTCTCTCTCTCTCTCTCTGTGTGTGTGTGTGTGTGTTTGTGTGTGTGTGTGTGTTTGTGTGTGTGTGTTTGTGTTTGTGTGTGTGTGTGTGTGTGCGTGCGTGCGTGCGTGCGTGCGTGCGTGCGTGCGTGCATGTGTGTGTGTGGTTTAAGGAAACATTCAAGGCCCTCTGCGACAAGAACTCGACCCGCAACGTACCACCTCGCTTCGCATTCGTTTCGCAAATGTCCCTCAAGGTCATCACAAAAGCATGTAACGAGCATCAGCGACAGGAATGCGTGTGTGCAACAACTTTCAGCAAGCTGCTGACGAATTTGGCGATACTGCCGCCACTTGAGCACGCGGACTCGTCTCGCGTGCGCTCGATTTCTCGATGCGAAAAACCTCGCCACTCCCCCTGCAGTCTTAAACAACTCGGAGAACCCTGGTATCACTGTAGAAGCTATAGAAGCGGTTGCAGAATACGTCACACAGAAGTACGAAGCAAGGCAGCAGGCCATGGTTCGGTGCCCCTTCCACATTTCGAGAACGGCACCGTTGTCAAGTAATATCCCAGGACTTTACTTACCTGCAAAAGAAAGCAAAGAAGAGAAAGAAAAAGGTATAAGATTTCACTGTATTGTGAAATAAGCAGTAAACAGACAAATAAAGACAACGCAGAACGTGTCCGAAGCGTTATACCACATGACCGGAATGACTCAAATTTTTCAGCGTTATGCACAATACTGTCCACGATATATGTATATGCGAAGAATGGCTGCCCGCACTGATTCTAATATGAGCTCAAGATATCTGAAAAGTGGCAACATTTGACCGAAGCCGCATCATAGGACCGCGCGCATTGTGATACCCACACATTGGTCTAAGGAACGAAAAGCAAGATTCAATAAAATACGGAATAGGGGAACAACAGCTCGCTTAGAAAAATTCAGGAGTCCTTGTAACACTACGCGCATAATTACAGAGGTGTCAGTCACAGCCCAAAGAATAGACAAGTATTTCTGCGAAAACGTTTATCTTATCTCTAATAAAGCAGCGCCTCTGCTTTACTTTTCCTCTCTCTGTAAGTACATGAACATATGATATGGGAAAGTGAATTCGATAGGGTTACTGCGTGATGAAGAAAGCGCTATTTATCACTGGGATTCAGTTATTTATATGTACCACTATGCGTCAAGAAAATGACGTCCTTAAACGCTGGAAAGTGGGGTTGGTGGTTAATAATATTTGCCGTGCATTGGCGGGCACAAAAGGAAGTGGTAAACCCGTAAAGGCCAGATTCGAGTGACAGGAAAGAGAAAGCCTAAAAGAAGTACTGACAAAAAATTTTGAAGTGGAGATAACGCGTCAGATCGATTTATGTGGGCAAACACACATCGTCTGCAAAATATCAAAGGCGAATAAAGCTTAGAACATATTTAAAATAAAATTTAAAGGGACACTAAAGGTTACTATGAAGTCAAGTTAAAGTGATAAAGCAATGCTCTCGAAAGTCTAAGGCGTCAATATAATCGCGAACAGAGCTTTAGTAACCGAGAAATTGAAGTAAATGCATGACACGATTTGAGACCCCCCCCCCCCAGCGACATTCCGGTACTAGCCCGATGATGAAGGCACTCCTCATCATAATTTGTCATTAGTACTCAACTACTCGTATTAAAAAGATCATTTCATTAGGTTATAAGACGGAAGAAAATTCTACTTGTTTAATAACATTTTGACGTTACCCTTCAGTAGTATAGGTGGTCGAAAGGTTTCGTTTTCACTCGACTCTGCGCGCGCGGCTATTTTGGAGTTTCAGTTGTTTCGTTATCGCGTTGCGCTGCATGCGTTGGTTCTGCTGGCTCGCGAAACTTGCATTTGGAACAAGCAGCGAGAATGCCACTTCCGTTTGATGTCGTGGGATCCGCGAACGGTCCACGTAACTTGGCCAAGGGCAGTTGCAGCGGCGAATCCAACGTTACTTATCACTGTGTGCCAACGAGTGAACCTCTCCGTTCGAAGTGGTTAAGTGCCGTACCTCTGCCACAACGCGCTGGCAAAGAGCCGAAAAATCACGTAGTGTGCTCCCTGCATTTTCGTACAGAGGATTACGAGTTCAACGCCGACTTACTGAAGTCGTGTGGAGTGCCTTTCAAAGCGATGCTTTCCCGTAGCGCTGTTCCGTCGGTCTTGCCTGCATTCTGCGAAGCGCAAGAACAACTGCAGGTCGAAGACGGGGCGGTGAGTGCGGCATTTGGTTTTCACGACGGAAAAGCTACAAATGTACTAATATGTGCAGCCATGACATACAGCTGCCGTCGTAGTAGTACGCAACGACGCCGACAGCGCGAGTCTTCAGCAGCAGGTCACGTTCATCAGTGCTTAAATCGCTGAAGTCGAGCCCAGCATCGCGAGACAATGTGTGGTTGTCGGGGTCGTCCATTGCAACGAGCGTCAAAGTTGGCGTCATAAAATAAAGAACCAGCTCATGGTCGCTTTCCCTTCCGCTAGCCACCAGTTCCGCTTTCGCGCTGCTGTCGGCTCTGTCTTGGCTCTGTTTCCGGCTGCGCGTTGGCGTTTTGCGCAGAAAAGCCGTAGCGCCGTCTGTGGGCGCCGTTTTACTCACCGAAGGCGCAACGTCACTATGAGACCATGACGTCACTACTCCTCGATCGGAGGGCGGGCGATTTGAACTGCGCTAGAGGTATGTGGACGCTTCAGAACGTATTTTCTCTTAAAATAAGTCTCTTCTTCGCATGGAACAAGCGTTTCGAGGTTTCTGAGATGGAATTTGAACAGTCCACGTTGACTTAATATTAACCTTTAGTGTCCCTTTAAAGTACGTGCGCGCAGCCAACCGCAATATGCAGCACCGCGCGACATCGACATCAATGATGGATTGTAAACAACCGAGAAAACACTACCTCACGAATTTTCGTTGGCTGCCATGCTGCTTGCATATGCTCTTCTCAGTTGTTGCTTGTAGTGGGACGCTCTCCGTGTCGCTGCATTTTCAGAATTAAGCGGCAGTTTTTGTCATGTCCGCAGATTTCACGCACTATTAGCTTGACTGCCATTAAACGTGGCCGATATGAGGGTCTTGAGGTTCGTTCTCACTGTTGCCGGCCGCAAAATCTGAGCCGCTGTTTTCTAGTGGGTCGAATCGGAAGTGATTGGCAACATCTAATACGGCGGCGACTCCCGCCTGCAGAATATCGTCGCCGCTGTACGATGAAAACGAGGACGACGATGGTGGCGAGGACATCGCAAAGCACGTGCAGGCGTTGCAGACGAACAGCAAATGAGGAGGAGGAAAAACTTTATTTGATCTAATTGGCTAGAAATTAGCGGTGGCAGATGTGGTCGGCCGTTTTCACGGTCTTCTTCCCCATCTGCGCATGGTCGGCGCCCCTATTCCAGGGCACCACTGAGGGTGCCTACTCGGTGAGCGTGTCTTACTAGTCCATGCTGGACTTTCGGGTCGCTGCTGGAGAGCACACTCTCTCACTGCTCCACACTCGGGTCTTTTATTTCAAGGAATTGTTGATTGTGAACGCATCTCCACGTAATGTGATATAAGGTGGGCTTGGCGCCGCACCAGGAGCAAATAAATGTCCCTATACTGGGTGGGAAACATCTTGCTATACTGGGTGGGAAACATCGTGTGTTTAGATTTGGGTATGTTCCTGCTTGCAGCCTCCTCCAAGAAGTTGCTTCATGCTGATTTAGGCTGTCGTGGGGTGGAGGGTATTTGATTCGGACTCCCATATAGTAATTCAGAATGTCAGACTAGTTCGGGTTGACTGGTATTGGTTCCTCAGGGTCGGTGCTTGTGGCCGCTCGGTTTGTGTGCTCTCGAGCTGCCTTGTCCGCCCTTAGGTTCCCTTCCATTCCAGCGTGTCCCGGTACCCAGAAAATTGTATGTCTGACTTTGTTGTTAGCCCTGCAGGAGCGGAGGATGTGAAGCGCTCTGCGTCCTATTCTGCCGTTCATGTAATTCCGACACGTAGCTTGCGAGTCGGTGAGTGAGTATTATTAAAGACCTTTCGGATCGGTAGCTCTCCACTTCCGCTAGAGTTACGGCTATTTCCTCAGCTTCCTTTACCGAGCAGTCCTTCATTGACGCGCTGCTGATCTCTTTGTAGTCCAGGCTTATTACTATCGCAGCTGTCTTTACTATGTTTGTTCCTCTTTACTTGGCGTATACTGCAGCATCTGTGTATACTGTTGTATTTTTTGTGGCCAGGTACTTTTCGACGTATTTCGCCCTTCCGTCCCTTTGTGCCGTGTGGAGGTTTGGGTCCATGTTTTTTGGGTAGGGGCTAACAGTGTATGTTTTCCGATATTCATCAGGAATCCCCTGATGAATCCCCAGCAAATGAACCTCGCTTGATAGCTTGCGCGCTGGCGTGCGCGTCAGAGCATACGTCAGAGGTCTTTGCGAACACGTGCCCAGCTGTGTTTACATTCCTTCTCTGACCCATCCAGTTGCTCTCTGAAAGCGAAACTTCGACTGGTCGCTACAAACACTACTTTAAATAATTACCTGTCGCGCTCTGAAGTAAATGAGGTTTTGTGCCGAGATTAATGGGTCATTAGCTACTTATTAAAGCAGAAAAAACCAGATCGAATTTTTTTTGTGTCAGTACTCCTTTAAAGCGGGAACACTAAGCGGGGGCACCCGCATGGGCGGGTGCCCTACGCTGCGTCCTTGAGACCTAGACTGAAGCGAGGGAGGCAAAACTACAAATCGCGCGCGGTATACAACGCGCCGACTCAACAACGCGCCATCAAGGCGGCGCCCAGCACACTGTCGGAGTGCGCCGGTATAGTTTGAGCACGGGAACGAGGCACTATATAAGGAGCCCTGTTGCATGCGCAAAGGCGGCAGCAGTGCAGAGAAACATGCGGCAAAAGCGCACACAGCGCGCGGCCGCAGCGTGACCCGCGGCGCCCGGTGCCAGCCATCGGCGTCGCGGCCCGGCATGGGCGAGAGCGCCCGTGCAGTACCCGGCGCCGAAGAGTGCCGGGAACCGGTAAAGAGACGTGAGGCCCGCTCGATCAGATTCGGCGTCTGCTTCCCCCACACTGCCCTTGGAGCAACCGCCGACGCTTGCGCGGTTACGTTCGCGGCGATTCTCAGGAAAGACCCTTCTCCTCGCCGTGTCGTTAACCTTGCGCGGCTTCTCGGACGCCGCGAGCACGCTCGTCCCAGATTCGAGACCCTGTTTGCGCGATCGCCGCCCAGCGCTCGGCGGCAAGGAAGGCGGCTATAAAAAGCCGTCCAGATGCGGGCGCGGAGGGAAAATAAGGGCGGCCAATCGGACCGATAGCGCCAGAGACAATGGCGGCACAAAAGGAGCACAGAGAGCCCATCTACTGCGGACACCTTCCGGGAGTCCCAGCGTGAACCACGGCCCACGCCGCCGCCTATAGCTGCTCAACCTGGGGTGAAACGGGTCTCGCTGGCGCCCCGTCGAGTGCCACGACTGGACCGCGGCCCAGCGAGGAAGGCAGCGGCGGAACACACGGGTCATGGCAAACGAACAGGTTTACGAACGGCCGACACGGATCATAGAACTGCCGGCATCGCCGTGACAGTTCGCTCCACGAGTCCAAGTGCCGTCGCTTATCTGAACAAAATCGAGCAGCGCGGTGTTACGTGCTCGCAGTGCACGCAATAAAAGGCAGCACGAATGAAACGGTTCGCCGCAAAGCATGCGCACAACGCTCAAGCAGAAGAAACCGCAACACCGGAGAGCGCGAGCGATGCGCTTTGTTGAGTCTCGCGAGCATGCGAAGAGCGGATTACAGTCGGCGGGAGATTTTCCCTGGGATACGCGCTTTCTTTTCGTGGAAACGTGGCCCCCGACTGGCGCGCACGGCAGTTGGCTAAATCAGGCTCCAGCGGGGACTCGCAACGGGAAGGAGACAAAGCCTCACAAAGAAGAAAAAATAAAAAAGAGCCTTCCCAGGACATTTCTAGTGGCGTGCTTATGCAAATGCGCACGCTAAGAAGGATCCGGGCGAAGCATTCAGAGCGTGACTGCGCCAAGCGACGAGCCATTTCCCTTTCGAGTCCGAGCGGACGACACTGGCGTACAGGTTTCGCTTTTCTTTCCTTATGGAGAAACACAACTCGTGCGTCCACCTTTCGACGCCCTTCCGCAAACAATATTTCGCACACGAATCAGACCGCGGCAAAGAAGCCAGGCGTTCGCAGTGACCGATGCGCGGGTCGTTCACCCTCCCTCCTTTCGCGATTCAAGGCCTGCTCACCGTCAATGGCTCGATGACAAATAGTGCGCCCGACTCAAAAAGCAGCGCGCGCATGCCCGACCGCTCCCGACACGCCCCGCAATGCCCGATAGCCGAGGTGCCAGACAGCGCTTTTTCCCCCAAGAACGTTTCGTCACAGCTCCTGCATTCGAAAAGCCGACGCTACAGCGCACATACTGCTCAAGGCAGCAGAAATGTGCGTTGGGCGGTACCAAGAACAGCGACGGCAGGTGCGAGGGCGAATCAAAAAGTACTTGCACCTATTTTTTATTAGCCAAAATAAGGTACGTACAGGCAATTACAAATGTACGTACTATTCTACGTACCCTACACTATTTTTCCACACAGTTCCCACGTCGGTTCAGACATTTGTCCCATCACAGCACTAAATTTTTCCCGTCGCAGTCGTCAGTCGGCGGCGCACACGGCCTCCCTGAACGCTCAGGCTTTCTGCGAATTCGCAACACCACCACCTCACACTTCTCGAAGCGAGACACCTTTCCCCATACGTGGGCTGCATTTCCCCGTGGATTTCGATGGGCGTTCGTCCCTTGTTCTATAGAAAACGAATCACACTTCGTTGCTCGTACGCCATGGACGTGTGAAGCACAACCGCCATCTTCAACAACTGACAGCAGTGCCGTGCCGGTCCAAGAAAGGTCCACCGCTGGGAATGGATATGTTGACTTCGCATTTACAGTCGTAATTTGCCCTCCAAAAAAAAAAAAGAAGAAGAAGAAGAAAAGGAAAGCCAGAGACTTTCTGAATCGCCCTCGTATAAAGCGAACTGTCCAGTTGGCTCGACAACAGAGCCAGCGAACTGCGTACGAGGGAGAAGCATTCATTTATCACTAGGTCGTCGCGACACACATGACACGATCACATCAGACAGTTCAGCGTTTGCAGCTGAACGTAAAAGCATTACGTACGTAAAGAAATAGCGTCGCTCCCACTGCGCATGCTCGGAATGCTATTGGGTTTCTGCAGTTTACGCGCGCTATGATAACGTACGTTATTTGGCGAGTTTAGCGTAGTGTTTACGGACGCTTAAGAAATAGCGTTGTCGAAGATGGCGGCACCCATGGCTCCCGCTTCAGCGCGAATTCTCTAGATGGCTACGCTCTCCCTCGCCTTGATCGCCAGTAACTATTGCAAAGAGCTTTCGCTTTCTCTAAACTTACATTGAAGGTTATTTATGAGCGCATAGCGCGTCCGATTTCCGTGAT
Organism: Dermacentor albipictus; assembly: GCF_038994185.2. Lineage (NCBI taxonomy): Eukaryota > Metazoa > Arthropoda > Arachnida > Ixodida > Ixodidae > Dermacentor > Dermacentor albipictus. The sequence goes on from NC_091821.1 coordinate 107,327,561, forward strand.
CGCTCGGCGATTCTGGTGCCCGTATGCCTAGCGAGACGCGTCCACATAGAAACAGCAGGATGGTTGCTAGTTGCTAATGGACCGTCTTGGCTTGGATACGTTTGGCATGAGGCACCAGACGGCACCCTGTTCTATAACGTTTTCTTTACGTTTGTGTTTCCGTAAGGTAAACTAAAAGACTTGAAAGGTACGCGCCCCGTAACGTCCCGCAAAGGTGCTTACGTTTAACGTACGTAAGGCGACAAACGCTATTCTAAAGCTGTCTATTCTTACCTATGTTGGACAGACAGCGACAGCAGCGTATTTGGGTTATTCAAAGCCAACTGTCGCAAGCAGTGCGCTAGACCATCTCCGATTTAGTTTTCAAATATGCAAGATAATTAGTATGACAGGCAACACCTTTCCTCAAAATATTTGAGGTGGGGAAATTTTTCTTTTGCACATTTGAGGGCCATACGAAACTACTCGACGTCGACCTTATGCAACCAGTATCGCCAGTATCGTTGACCGACCAGTTAACTATACGAGCGCGCATGAGGTAGTGTCTGTAATACAGCGTTGTGGCTGGCGCTCACTCTTCTGGCACAAAAGACGATCGCTTCCGGGTGAATTGCTCCGAAGAGGAGATTCGAGGATTTCAGAGACAAAGCTCCAAAGTAAGAAACGCCGCAAAGCTTCATGCGTTATAGGCGATCTACGGCTGGCTCGCTAACTGCTACTACTCAGTCTATTCTGGTTACAATATCCCACCTTTGAGAGCAATGAAGAATGACAGTGCACACAAAAACACCTGCAGGTCATAAGACAACACCGGCAGCTGAGAGATCAAAGAGCGGCAAAGTTGCTTGAAGTATATTATTATTATTATTATTATTATTATTATTATTATTATTATTATTGGTTGCATGGGGAGGAAAAGGAAGCGAAAGGGAGAGTTCCGCTGACCGCACCACAAATGCCTAGTTCGAGGTCACCGAAACATTTAGAACGCCAGGCGGCAGCACATGCTCCCAGTTCGGTGTTTCCCAATGTCTGTCTCCCACACACCCCATATTTCTAATTTAACTTTCAGTAACTTCATTCGCTTCTCTATCCCAGTCCGTAACGCGGTGTACACAAATTTGTGCACGCAACTTGTTTTTGCCATCCCTCTCCACTGATGGAAAAGAAACAACCACCGACGTTGGGGTTCGGGTAAACTGTATTTCAATGTGCTGAAGGCACGTAAATACAGTAAACTGTATTTCAATGTGCTGAAGGCACGTACGTGTCACGGGATCTACGACCTGCCGCGTTCCGTTAATAATGAGGAAAGTGTTTTTTTTTTTCCCCCTTTCTTGTAGTGCCTGCAACCAATATTTGGCTGATACATGTGCTTCGAGCTGGTGACTGAATTCTGTTTATTAAAAAAACTGACTAGAAAATGCTCAAATCATCATCCTACCACTGACTCTCTTTCAATTTAGTCTACAGTGATTATACGAATAATATTATACAACTTTGACACGTTTATCGACCGTCCACCATAATTCATGACTGACCAGGGCTATACGCAAGTCGCGCAAATGCGGCTTGCACAGATTATCTGTGCCCCTTTGCGGACACACTGTGCGTGGGACACTATATGCCACAAGTTTAGGGTCGGTATCTACATGGGAAGTTGAATAATTTAAGGCAGAGAGTTGAATAAGATCGTATTTCAAACCAACTTCTTGGGAATGGTGGTGGGGGGAGAGAGAGCGGATGGATTCCAAGCCTCGTCTTCCAACACATTAATTCCCGAATGTGTCGCCAAGTGCGGCTCATTCTAAATCGGGCCCAATATGTAGGCGTGAAGACACGATCGATGCAGCCCGCGGCGTGTGCACACCCAGCGGGGAATGCGTTGCACAGTCTTTCGGTTGGCGATATAAGGACACGCGACGAAGTCAGTCGCTCTGGAGCACACTTCAATTCCTACCACAGAGTTCGAACCTATACACGCTGAGAGAGAAACGAGGCTCGTAAAAAATTTAAACGAACTTGCCTTGGCATACAGCTGTCAAGTTTCCAACATAAATATAGACAACGAGCGAAATTTATAAACAAATGAATTTTAGTTCATTACACGCTTTCTGCGCCATCTTCGTGGTTCGCGTAGCCGTTTAAATAAAGTTAGCAAAATTGACATCCTTAATGTGTCCTTTTGATGAACCCATACGGGCAAACAAGGTTTTGATAAAAGCAATACAGCGTGCTGTGCACTTCCTACACGTTATGGATCTATAAATAACACATTCGTCCTTTAAACGTGTGCACTGCAGCCTAGAGCTATTGCTTTGTGCTAGTGTCGGCTTGATTTGACGTTTTGATTATTCTGTGCGCAGTACCCTTATCATCATCCTCATCTGCAGGACTAAGGCCTCTCCCAGTAATCTCCAATTAGTCCTCTCTTGCGCCAGCTCATCCCACTCATGCCTGCAAATTTCCCAATTTCTTCACACCATCTAATCATCTGCCTTCCTCGACTGCGCTTCCTTTTCCTTGGCACCCATTCTCTAGTACATTAGACCACCGGTTATCTGTCCTACGCATTACATGGCCTGCCCAGCTCCATTCCTTTCTTTTAATGTAAACTGGAATACAGGGTACCCAAACCGCTCTATTCCTTACTCCTGACATTTCTCGCTCCATCGCTCGTTGCGTGGTCCTTCAACTTCTCAAGTAGTAATATTTTAGTGCACAAATTACCAGCATGCCCAAGCATATGCTCCTTCCTCTCAAGCTTCATTGTATACCCAGCAATCCCACCTGCTATTGGCTCCTGGCGCTTTAAACGTTGCTAGTATTGCTAGGTGAAGAGGTGTTCATCGCGGAACAGTGGAGCGCACGTTGACCAGGCACGCCCTAGAACAATCCTCTTTTCGCTCTTTCTCTCTCTGTTTGGTAAAACGAGCAGTCTATGCATTCGTATAACAAACAAACAAACAAACAAACAAACAAACAAACAAACAAACAAACAAACAAACAAACAAATAAATAAATAAATAAATAAATAAATATCCAGCCGACGTAATGCCCATCAGCAGCGATCCAAGACAAGTTGTACGGTTCTATGCGTATACTATTATACTGTCGGGTCCGCCGAAGTAAGAGCAGGCGCGAACTATGGTTTTTCATGTTGACATAGTCGCTTACTGCCGACCGCCGGTGAGGAGTCAGCAGATGTAGCTAGAGGGTTGCAGCGCGATCAGCAGTAATTTCCTTACTTCCCTTCTCTTCATTTTATTTAAAATAATTTAAATAAACAGCAAATTACCACTATTGCAATACACTGCACGTAGATTCAATGTAAACGAAAATTCCGGATGTCTAATGGATAGAACCACTTGAATTAAATCTTGGGGTTTTACGTGCCAAACACACGATCTGATTATGAGGGACGCCGCAGTGGGGGACTCTGGATTAATTTTGAGCACCAGGGTATTTTTAACGTGCCCCCCGTGCCCAGTACACGGTGCACGCATTCCGCCCCCACCGAAATGCGAATGGATATAACTAATCGTCATAGATTAAATATTACTATTGTTCAAAGTATGTTGGCGGCTGTTTTGGAACGGATGCCGGCATTGTACACAGAATTCGTGTCAGACAAGTACTCGAGCCTCGATGGATGGCCCGTTATTGACCTGACCGGTGCCATAGATGCCACCTTGACCGTGTCGTGTACACTGCCATTTGGTGCATTTTGTTCGATTCTCTACAGCGCACTGGCCTGTAGCGGCAATAAGTCACTGAATGACACAACCGATTATAGCTGCTACGCGCGCGCGGATTCGTCTTTCCGCGGTCGGCCATGACACCGCGACGCGCGCGGTGTCATGGCCGCGCGCGTCGCGTGTCACGTCTTCCTTCTCCTCCCCCAACCCCGGCGCCGTTTTTCGTTCTGGCAGCTCCAGGCAACAAGTGCTCGTGTTCCATATACAGGATGTCGCTCGTGAAAAAATTACTGAGGCTGCCAGCTCGTCGAGGTCCCGTGTCACCGACGGCGGCCCAGGACCGGCACAGAAACCTCCTCTTGTCGGCGAGCTCACGCGGTACACTCGAAAAAATTGGGAAGCGCCCACCTGCCGGACCTGCGGGGCATGATGTGGGTCGCGTGGCGCCGCATCCGAGGAGGAGCCGGTCGGCGCGCGCGGCAACCGGGGTGAGAGAGAGGGAGAGAGAGAGAGAGAGAGAGCAATAAAAGGAAAACAAGACGGGCACGGGGCCGCCGATGGCCCCAAAAGCGGCAAAACAGCCACGGCAATCAGCGGAACCTGCCAACGGAAGAAGCAGTGGCCGGTGCAGCAGATATGCATGCGCGCGGGGGGGAACGTGCACCTCCCTGGGGCGTATACGTGCGAGGCGAACGAGCTGGCCCACCTGGGTGTATCGCGTTTGGGCGCCACGGAACGGGACTTGGTGTATACAGTCGAAGGCGAGCGCTAAGTAGCAAATGATTCAAACGCAATGCGCCCAGTTTGGGCCGGATAGGCCACACCAATGCTCTGCTGCAATGACGACAGTGACTTGCACGCACGCATTTGAAACGTTCAAATCATTCAAGTAATGTCAGCGCACATTACTTCCATTATATATATATTAGGTTAAACAGAGACAAACTAGCATGGTTTTACAGTATACACACAGTCTAGGGATGTCTACGAAGTGCAAAAAATAATTAAGAGCACTGATACAAGATGAACACACATCGGTGTAACATCGGTTCATCGCTGTATAGTTGGCGTCGAAAGGAGTGAATGAAAGCTACATCGTGCTTACTGAGCTTAATTAAACGCTCTTGACGATCAATCGTCGGACCCAATTTTAGGAGGTACTCATCAAAAGTCTACAACGTCCTGCTATACGCTCCACATAAAAGCGTAATCTGTCGTAGTTAATCATACACTTCATTGAAAAGTGAGTGAACATAATTCCACCGATAACGGCTGGCACCTCCTCACATGAGTACCTCTGGGAATTTATGACTTGGTCCTCCTACTCAAGTTAATCGCAACCCGTACTGCTTTAGGAAAGACGCATCGCATCCAATGGCAAAAAAAGAAAAAGTCAACTGTCTGACAAAAAGAGGGAGAGTGAGAGAATATATATATATATATATATATATATATATATATATGGGGGAAAGTATACCTGATATAAAATTTATCAAAAGCACCCGCAGCAGTAGTTTGTTGGCTGTGGCGTGGCACTGCGGGGCACGGAATGCAAAGGAACACTCGCGCACTCAGATTTAGGCGGACGTTGAAGGACCCCATGCCTTCAAAATTATTCTGGAGTTCTCCACTACGGCGTGCGTCATAATCAGATCGTTGCTTTGGCGCGCAATACCCTGGACTTTACATTTCATTTAAAAGCAATTCAGCCTGATAGTCCGCGCACATGCAAAGGGTAGAGGCGAAAAGAGAGGTATGAACAGGTGACGATGAGCGGTATGAATACATATATTACAGAAATGTGTGTCTGCATATAGGGCTCGACTGCCGTGATCTAAACTTGTGTTGCTTCAATTCAAAGAGCGCAGGGGTGGTGCGCTTTGTCGATAGAAGTCAATGGTCTGATACGCAGTTAGCGCTAATGAAGATGCCAATGCCTGCCGTTCACATAATTCGAGGCAAACAAGTGTATGTGCTCCACTGTATCAGACAGCATGCACAAATCGCAGTTTGGAGAGTCCACGTCTCATCACAGCACGAAAGCGACACTTAATATTAGCCCGTACAAGAGGATCGCACGGCCACTTCCTATGTCCCACAGCATCCGATATTTCACACACGGACCGACCCTTATAAAGACAGCTGCAGCAATTTTTCCCTCTCTTTCTTTTTTCATCTCCATACTTGTTCCCCCACCCCCCCTGGCCCCTGCAGGGCAGCCAACCAGAACTACCTCTGGATAACCTCCCTGCCTTTCTATACAACGTTTTTCTTTCTCTCTTCTCTTGCGTGCGATGTTTTGCCGTCGCGTTCGGCGTAGCAGCTGTGAGATAGCAAGAACCGAACAGGAACGCGAATTACGGACTTCGCGGCAATGATGCCTCCCCGAGAACGCCAAAACTGAAACAGACAGATTAAAGCTCAAAAAGGCGACGCAGCCTTTCACGGCCGCGAGTATCGCGCCGTCGCGTGTCGCATGCGGAAACGGCCTAATATCATGAATTGTAACATAATTTTAATGTGAAAATTGAAAAAGCGCGCCAAATTTCTTGCCCTATAGGGTTTGTTTACAAGTCAATTATGCATGTCGCGAAAATTGCGGGAGGGAGGTTCTCGTCGTACTACTGCATGCATGGGCCGCTGCAGTTGTCGAAGCGGCATTGTAATTGCCTTGTCGAAAGGTTTAGATGGCAGCATAATAAGGGAGACAAGGTGACGAGGACGATAGGCGTTCTATCAGAAGCGACGGCCAATCTTCTGTAGTGAGTATGAGCCACGAGTTCAGAGGACAGCAGCAGCACGGAAACCCAAGCTCATTATCTCGTGTGTAATGCGGACAAGCGCAGAGTGAAAGAGGAAAGAATGGTGCATGCGGAGTGAGTCCAGCATCTGGCGAGACACGGTCATCGTGTGGCTTGTGACCACTGGACCAGGCTGACCGGCGCTTGTTTCAGCGGTTTGTGACAACTACCTCCGGTTTTCGCGACGTGCAGAGGTGACTTGTAAACAATCCTATGCCAAGAAGACACGCTCCATTTGGCGCACAATTTGAATGGTCATATATGACACATTGTGCATTATACACAGTTATAAAGAATACACTGCGATTTCTTGCGCGTTCAAAGAATTACGGCACGGCAGAGTAGTTATACACGGTGTCGACAGGTATCTGACAAAGCAGAAGAAGCACGCTGGAAAATTACTGTCAGCACACCTTCAAATAAACCATGGGATCGCGGTAACCCAGGTGCAGTGACGAACTCTAAGGCTACACGATTGATCTATTGCTAAATTTGATTACGATACGATCAAACAGCAGGGTTCACTACGTTCTTGCAAGCGCACGCACCCCGCTGCGCAACAGAGTAAATAAAGACGTGGCAACGCTCTTTGATGACGAAAGGTCTCAGTGACAGAGAGAGAAAGAAGGAGCCACAGAAGCGCGAAGGCGATCCGCCACGCGAGGTCTACTAAACGGAAAGACGTGACAGCCGGGTGTCCTCCAGGGCGCACAAGATGTGCGCGTCGCCTCCTCCTTTCCCAGTGCGCGCTGTGCTGTACCGGCGCGTTTCGAGCAATTGCGCTCGCTTACGTCACTTCCGCGCGCGTGCCACACCCTCGCCCCTTTGCGCGCACAGGTGACCGGCATCAGACACCGTTTCGTGCAGCGGAAACGGCAGCACCGTAGAGGCGGCCACGGAGACGTGCGCAAAGAAAGAGTAAACAACGGGTCGCCACACAGACACAAAAGACGCGAGGGTCACCCCGAGGACCGACGGCGCGTGAGTCACGACCGCGCGGCCAGTCGCTCGCGGACGGGGACATTTCTGCTTCCGCACCGTCGCCGACGAAAGAACCGGCCGCGCAGCCACGATGCACCGCACGCACTACTCGCGCCCTGGCCCAAAATCCGCCGGGCCTTGCCGCGTGCCACCGATTCGATTCCGCCTGCTTAAACACAAACTCGCATGCAACCCGTCGGTATCCGCTTTTCATGATAACAGGAAGGTGGCTGTAGCCTTTCTGAGGGGAATGCCGATTCATCACTTTAGCTTGCTAGCGATAACTATGGTATGATCACTGGGCTACCTGCGCTCTTCAGGTCGGGGTGCTAGACTCAGTTGTCTGAAAGACACGTGAGTAAGGAAGAGTTGGACCTCAGTTCGCCTGATCAGGCATGAATGAAAATAAAATTGTGAGGTTTCCCTTTCAGATATTGAACGGCGGGTCATGGTGGCGGAGTACCGGAGGACTCCATGTTAATGTGCACCTAATGCACGGTACAGGAGCATTCCGCCCCCGAAGGAATGCAACCATCATCACCACCATCATCATCATCATCAATCACCATCATCATCCTATTTTATGTCCACTGCAAGACGAAGGCCTCTCCCTGCGATCTCCAATTACCCCTGTCCTGCGCCAACCGATTTCAAGTTGCACCCGCAAATTTTACAATTTCGCCGCACCACCTAGTCTTCTGCCGTCCTCTACTGCACTTCCCTTCTCTTGGTACCCATTCTGTCACCCTAATGGTCCAACGGTTATCTAATCTGCGCATTACATGACTTGCCCAGCACAATTTTTTTTTCTTAATGTCTATTAGAATATCGTCTATACCCGTTCGCTCTCTGATACAAACCGTCCTCTTCATGTCTCTTAAAATTATGCCTATTTATACTTCGTTCAATCGCTTTTTGCGCGGCCCTTAACTTGTTCTCAAGCTTCTTTGTCAGTCTCTGCCCCATATCTCAGCACCGGTAAAATGCACTGATTGTATACCTTCCTTTTCAATGATAACGATAAGCTTCCAGTCAGGAGCTCACGATGTCTGCCGTATGGGAGCCAACCCATCTTTATTCTTCTGTGAATGTACTTCTCATGGTTAGAGTTCCCTGCGATTAACTGACCTAGGTAAGCGCACTCCCTCACAGACTCTAGAGCCTGACTTGCGATCCTGAACTCTTGTTCCCTTGCCCGGTTATTTATCATTATCTTTGTCCTTCTGCATATTAATCTTCAACTCCACTCTTACACTCTCCCTGTTAAGGTCCTCAATCAGTTGTTGTAATTCGTCCGCAGTGTTGCTGAATAGAACAATGTCATCAGCAAACCGAAGGCTACTGAGATATTCGCCGTCGATCCTTACTCCTAAATTTTCCCAGTTTAATGCTTGAATACTTCTTCAAAGCACGCAGTGAATAGCAATGGAAAGATTGTGTATCCTTGTCTGACCCCTTTCCTTATACGTATCTTTGTACTTTTCTTGTGTTGAATTAAGGTGGCTGCGGAATATCCGTAGATATTTTCCAGGGTATTTACGTAAGCGGTCTGTACTCCTTGATTACGCAATGCCTCTATGACTGCTCGTATCTCTCCTGAATTAAATGCTTTTTCGTAACCTATGAAAGCCATATCAGAGGCTTATTGTACTCTGCGGATTTCTCGATAATCTGATTAATGACATGGATGTGGTCCATTGTAGAGTATCCCTTCCTGAAGCCAGCCTGTTCCCTTGGTTGACTAAAGTCCAGTGTTGCCTTTATTCCATTGGATATTATTTTGGTAAATACTTTATGTAATGGGAGTAAGCTAACGGGCCTGTAATTTTTCAGTTCTTTAACGTCTCCCTTTTTGTGGATTAGTATAATGTTTGCATTCTTCCAGTTTTATGGGACCCTTGCGGTCGATAGACACTTGGTATATAGTCAGCTGCCAGTTTTTCTAGCATTATGTCTCCTCCATCTTTTATTAAACCGACTGTTATTCCATCTTCTTCTGCCGATTTTCCCCGTTTCATGTCTTGCAAGGCCCTTCTGACCTCATCTATAGTTACAGGAGAAGTTTCTGTATCCTGTTCATTATAGTTTCGAATAGAGTACTCCTGAGTCCCTTGGGTACTGTACAGGTCAGTATAGAATTCTTCCGCTGCTCTTGTTATACCTTCGAGATTGCTGATGATTCCGCCCCCATTAGAATGCAACCACCGGGGCTGGAATCGAACCCTCGTGCTCAGCTGCGCAACGCCATAGTCGCTGATCTACGGCGAGGGGTTCGAAGGCATGAATGGAAATGACATTTACGTTCATGCCTGACTAGACGACCTTTTGCACAATACGCGAACTCACAGAATGGCGCACGGACAAGACGACAACCCCGAAGTGTAAGTTCTGCGGTAAACCTGGCAAACTTTACTACATACTATGGGAGTGTATTCAGAAGTCCGACATCCCCCCCCCCCTTCCCCAACCCTTCCCGTGAGAGGTGGGAAAGTGTCTTGTCTAGCGCACGGCTCGTCGACCAGACCATATTATAGTCGACCGAGCAGCTTGCGCCAGGACTACCAATGGGCTACCGGACTAAGAAGCCACCCCACTACTAATTTGCTTTATTTTGCTCAATAAAGTCTTTCTCTCTCCCGAGGATATGTCAAAATGCATCCCTTGCGTTGATTGCAATATATTACCACCTCGTAGGTAATCATGTATGCGTGCTTTGACTGTGACGCCAACTAAGAAGGCCAACGCTCCCATCTAAAAACGTCTTTTGGAATAAAGGTGGTCGCACTAGACGTCGCCCACGTACGTCGGCCGTAGGGCTACCGGCCTTTCCTCGTGGCGTCACGGCTCAAAGCGAGCAGGCCCCCTCTTATCTATCCGAGGTCCAGAATGTACATCTCCGATTGTTATACATGTCACCAGTTAGGCAGTTAAATGAGCGCGATCTGTCTGTCCACAGGTTGCGAACCAGAGTAGTTTCACAGGCCTGGTCAGTGACTGCACTTATTGACATCTTCGAGGACATAAAACATCAAGAGGTCTAGAACGGACATGCAACGGACGGACTGCGTAGAGGGGGTGTATAAAGTGAGTATGTTGCGAAAAAAAAAAGATACCAGAGAGAGTGATGGAATATGGAACGCGACTAAGACGCTGATGATACCCAATGGTTGTAGTTATTTGCAGACACGGCACCTGCGACTCTTATTCGTGGCACTACAGTTTTTTTTTTTAAAGAAACCGGTACGCAACAACACGAATGGTCAATTATTGGGAATCCTTAAGCTCGGCCAGCGCAGCAATTCTCAAAGGCCGCGCGCAGTGAGCTGGATACGTTCCCAACCCTTCTCACAAGCTCCATAACGCCGACTTACTTGCGTGACGCCCAGTGACGCCGACTTACGCGTAAGTCGGCGTCACTGCTCACTCTGTCCACGTCCGAATTTACATTTTCGCTTTTTACTTTGTTCGTTTGTGCGCGTGTGATTTTTCTTTAGGTCTCAGTAGCACAACGGCATGCAATTTCGTCGAGTGTCCGTTGCAAGGTTAGCTCTGTTTTTCTTTGTTCCGAACTTTCCCATACAAATTGATAGTGGCGACAATAAGTGACGCTTTGGGCATGCTTTTAGTTTTCAAGTGCATCATCATTATCATTAAACAAAACCTAACAGGTAAATGAAAAGAGTACATACGGCGCAAATGATAACAGTAAACAGCGCTTTTGAGAAAGCACTGACGAAACACACACACACACGCACACAAAAGCGACCTCTTAATTCCTTACTTTACGACAAGTTCAGCGAATACATTAAAACGTTTACGTCGCTTCTCCGAGGGTGTTCCTAAAATGAACGTTGCTAACTGCTGTGCGAAAGAAAGAAAAAGTTGGAAAGCGATTCAACGTCCAGTTGAAGTCGATGAAAAAGAATGTCTTCCTATAGGCGAGTTGTGGGTGAGAATGGGGTGTATGAACCATATGATTTATTGTGAGAGCCGCACTGTAGCGACAAAGTTTGATTGACGTTAACTAGAGATTGAATCACCTACCATTCTTTTTTCATCAGTCATCATCCCTATCACAATCATCATCACATACACAGTCATCACATACCCAGTGGCGCCAGTGACACCTATAATTAATTGCACTATTTTCGGGTTCGGCCAACGAAAGAGGTTAGAAACAGACATACCTAATACGGAATAGTAGTGATATCTCGCCATGGAAGACACTGTCTTCAAAAGTAGGCACGAAGGGCCCATAGCATTTCGCGCAAAGCACAGTATGCGAGGACGCGGTCTGGGTGCCAGTGGGCGAATTTACAAAACGTTTCGTTCGTAAGTGTTATTAAGTGTTATTGGCCGTCCGCCTATGTTAATATGTCCAACATCGCGATCGGCTGGCATCTCGTCGCACGAAAAGTTCCGGCGTAAGATTTTTTTTTTTAAATATGGGCACACGATTCATAACGCAGTACATAGGACGATATCATGAAAAGACTGCGACGTTTATTTTTATTTATTTTTTTCAAAACCCTTTGCACAAGCTTTCCCTTCGTTCGTCCAGCATCTCAAGTTATATCTAGTAGATTTTCAAACACAGAAGCCGTGACCTGAGACCCTCCATTTCCAGAGCATGTGCGCGCTGCGGACGCAAGTCGGAGTCACAGAGAGACCGGCTTCCATATGCCTAGCGACAGATCACAGGGACGTAACTAAAATTTGCTCACATCTCAACATGTGAGTTTAGCAAATATAGCTGCATATCAAGAAGTGCGAGGTAGGCCATTCATCCTATATCTGCACCTATCGAAGCAAGCAGACTGAAGTCAGAACAACGCACGTTTGGTAAAACAGCTCACCGTAGGAATAAGTAATCAACAGAGAAGCACGCGGAAGCATAAAATGTGTATAAATATGCCGTGCGGCAATGGAGGCTCGACTAGCGAGCCATAATGTACTGCCAAAGCTGCTAAACCCGAAGGAATGAACGAGGAAATGAACATCAGATGATTGCACATATCGGGAACACCCAGCGGCAAAGTGGTCCAAATCGTGTAGAAAAAAAAAAAAAAGCAGTTATGAACTTCCGTCAGTAGCCGCGTGCAATCAGCATTTATCTCGCCTTAAACTAAACAAAACTAATCTCTAAAACCTCAGAAACGTTCCCTGCATATATTTTACTGTAAGTAAAATAACAAGTGAAGTTGCAGCCATGAGAGCCTCAGAAGAGTCCAGCTGTCATCCAGAGCACGAAAGCCTCGTGGCGTGAAAGAAAGCTACGACCAAGCCCTATCCAAAGATGGCCGTGCTGGCGCGTTCTCTATGTGCCACAAGATACAGACTGCACTTGACTAGCTCCCAAGTTGTTCTGGTAGCTGAAAGGTTCCTTACACTATATCTGACACAATGATTACATATGCTTCTGATGAACAGGGTGCCTAGCTGAGCGCTCACCTGAGGTGAAAATTGGCACGCGAAATCTTTATACAGCTGGGCTTAAACATATGCCAAAAATTAGCAGTACGTTAAGCTGACTCGGTCGTCGGCGCAGATGCCGACTGTCGTTTTGCTGTACAAGGCGATAATTTTCGTTAATTTGTGTGTGTGTGTGTGTGTGTGTGTGTGTGTGTGTGTGTGTGCGTGCGTGAGTGCGTGCGTCCGTGTGCGTGCGTGCGTGTGTTATCAGTATGCAGATCGCACGGTAACGGCTGCACGCTCGTTTCTCTTTTCCTCACACAGTCTTTTGTTTGAACCAGGAAATGCAAGAAAAAAACCTGCCATTAATACACGGCACTCGTCCCGTCATGGCCCACGGCTGAAAACATTCCTGCTGGAGGCAGTGTCACGCGTACAGTTCTTTGCCTGCATATGCAAATGCAGACAGTGGCACTATCAAGAGGTGACATGTCATCAATATAGTCGCAAAGACGGCCGGCCGAATCATCTATGCCTGAAGCAACGCTCAACAGCGCCGTGTGCGTCACTCCCGCTACAGTTACTTCTGAAAACGTCTCGTGGACAGGAACTCGCAGACTCCCGGTAAAAAAAGGAAACACGGGCAGTGGTAGCACTTTCTGTTAGTACACAGGTTTTTTTTTTCTTTCTTTGAGGCTACCCATAGTATGCATACTTCAGCTTTTTTTGTGCTTACAAGCAAAAATGCATTATCGTGCTATCTGTCGCGTGACCATGCGAACTAATTCCTTGGCTCTCCTGCTGCCCACGCTCCTTTCCCGTCTCTCCCGTCGCCGCCTTTTTAAAGGTCCCTTGCGCTGGTACTTACGCGGCCCCGTGCAGGGCAATACCAAAACGGATTAATCAAACACGGCAAATCACCGTTACCTCCAGCGCTCACGCGAATCAATTTCTTTGCGACACGTACCAGGCAGGCAGGCAAAGCTGGCCCGCAACAGCATCTCCAATCGTGGCAATGAACGCCGGAGAATTTGGCATCTTTTCTTTTATCCCCGTGGCCGGTCCTCCGCGACGCTCCGAGGCGCCCTCGAAGCCGGTCACGAGCTGATCGTCCTCGAAGAGAGTCGAGGAAGCGCCCGACGGTTCCGCGCACGCCGATCAAGGCGCGCGCGGGAACGCAAACGAACCTGCGCTCACGATCGGGCCGCGTGCGCCGAAATAGATGCCGGAAGCGTCGCCGGAGCTCGGCTCTGACAGTCGAGGGTTATTAACTCATTACGCGCGCGGCCCCAGCGCAGCACCCCTGCGCGCGGTGGCGTTGACACCGGCTGGCGACGCCGCTGACCGCAAGTGGGCGGCGCGGGGACGCTTCCTCGCCGAAGGCGCGACAGGCGACCGAGCGGTGGTGCGCCCCAACTGCCACTGGCCGCGACGGGTGCTCGCCCCCGTGGGTCGCGGCTCGCGCGGAGACGCTTGGGCGCGCGCTTCGGCGCAGCGGGCCGAGTGCATCCGCTTTCCCGCGACGCGCGGCTCGGGAGCGCTCTTCCGTGCTCACGATACGCATCTGTGCTGCCGCCGGTATTACTGCACCCGCTCTGCGGAATGCGGATAATTCCGCTGACAACGTCGCGGAAAGTTGAACAAGAGGTTCCCGCGCGAGCTGAGACAGGAAACTCCACGAAAGCAGAGATCGTGCATTGAACAGCGCGCAGAACATGACACCAAGTATGCGTTCCTGTGAAGATCGTCTTCTGCCGTATTTGCAGTGACATCCTCGGACATATAATTAGGATATAAACGCAACGACCGAATTTTTTCGGTGGTGCGTCTTTGGTATACGGCCAGTGCAGGGGCGGAATTAAACACAGAAGCCAATAGCATAACCGTGGGGACTAACATCGCTGCGTAGGTGTGGCTCGCGCCATTTTGTTGAATAAAAGAACTAAATTATGGGGTTTTACGTGCGAAAACCACGATTTGATTATCGGACACGCCGCAGTTGGGGGCTCCGGAATAATCTGGACCACCTGGGGTTCTTTAACGTGCACCTAAATCTAAGTAGACACGGTTATTTTCGCACTTGGCCTCACCGAAATGAGGCCACCGTGGCCGGATTCGATGCTGCGACCTCGTGCTCAGCAGCCCAACACTATAGCCATGAAGCAACCACGGCAGGTCTGTCGAATACGCTTGTAAGAGAGAATCAAATTAAGAGGTTTCTTTCTCCGAACGCCGTGTCCTGCGACCTTTTCGTGTCAAACTGATCCTGGCGTCTTTCCGCCTCAGTTACCACGCGGGCAACCGCCGCGGCAAACGGTGGTTCGGGCACGCGCACCGTGACAGCACGCCGGCCATTGTCTCGCGAGGAGGAGCCGGACGTAAACAGACCATCATCGAGGTCGCCACTCCGAAGTCCCGTGATCTGGTTCAATGTTGGGCGCGCGCACGTGACCTCGTTCCGACAGGCGCGGGCCCAGCCGCAATCCGGTTGCCCGCTGCAGGCGCGTTTCGGGGCCCGCTGCGCGCCGCTGGCCCAGATCGCGGCGTGCAGATCGGCGTGGGACGCGGATCGGCTGCCGCGACCGGCACCAGAATGGCACCGCGCCACGTGCATCGCCGGCTGAAAGCGGCGCCCACGTACGCCACCAGCTCCGCGCAGATCACGTCGCGCGCAGTCACGCGGGCCCGCTGAGTGATATCCGCGCCCTCCGCACGCATGCCAACTCTAGCGGGGTCGTGCTTATTGCTGATTTATAAAGAAAGCGGAAACGTTCACGTGCGAGCATCCAACGCGAGAGAGAAGATCGTTCTGCGTGCCACGCAAAGAATATAGGAACGACGCCAAGGAACAGAGTCCAACTACGACGCGCCGAAGCATGCAGTTCAAGATATATCGACGATAAGAAGCATAAAAGCAGCGGAACGACTGGGCTTTTAAATGCACATCGCCTAGCAGACACTTGTCCTTCTCGCTATAGAACAGAAGAATGGCGACAAGCGAGCAGGGGCGCTCTATGCCCCGCTTAACGTGATTGCCAATGAGAGCGCAGGCCCACTTGTGGGACGCGCTGCAGCTCCAAGCGCGGAGCTGCCTTGTGTCCCAGATGTATAGAATGCCTCGATCATATATGCATGCACTGGCAGCAGCAATGCGGAAGCCAGCCTAGTTTTGTATCCACAGCTAGCATTGTGTTTCACTTCGACAGCTAGCTTACTTTTTGCGCATGATTCGACAACACGAAACCCCCCTATTTAAAAACACGTTTTGGTCATCCCTAACTTCCTGAATAGAACTATTGCTAACCGACTGATTCCACAATGGTCGAGAGGAATCGCGGTAGTAGTACAAAACGAACGCAAGAAACTTTTGGTATGATCTTTCGGCTCGCAGCAGGAAGACGTGAGTGAAATGAACGATACGTATACGTATATGTACATAATGCCGCAAAACACATTCCAATGTTTCAGAATGCCATGATGTCCCAGCTTTACTACTACAACAACAAAGAAAGAAAGAAAGAAAGAAAGAAAGTGAGCCTTGCGCATGCACACACCAAGATAGCCTCAGCATTTTACACGTTAACGTAATTTCAAGATTTCTTTGAGCGAGGTACTATATAGGCGGCGACCTTTTCGAAGTGAGGTATCTGTCGCCTCACTCAAACTTCCAAGTTTCATATGTATATCCTTCTTAACGCACTCCAGTTTTACTGTTGCTATTTCACTGCGTAAATTCGTTTTAACATATGTAGGGGTAACCTTCTGCGTTCTGCAACGCACGATCACCGCTGAAGCTCATGCCGACAGCTATAGGATCGAATATGGCGCGCCGCAATGCCATAATACGCGCGGCGCGTGCAGCGCAAAACCTTACTGTAAAATAAAACTGCATTATAAACAGTGCGTCGGCGGGCTCATTGCCATCAAAAACAACGAAAGCACAAACGGGATGGAAAAATCTACATCGAAAGCACACGAGGGGCACAGAAGAAATCGCACGAGCATATACGATGGCTCTATACACGGCCACGCATGCAGATGCATATGATGGTTTATCGGCGTCCCCTTTGAAACGGGGCGGTGAGAAAAAGTCACGTAGGCTTTAATCAGGTGTGCCATGCATGCTTTTAATTCTAGCATTTTTTTTTATACATCTCCTTCGACCTTTCTCCCTTCCTCAAAATGTCGCTGCGTTGGCACAGATATTCACAAGCGTCTGTAGATCTCTTTTATTGTCCGCTGGTATATATAGCACTATGTCAGCCGACCGCATACACCAGTCTGGGGACCTTCTATTGCGCGCTTTGCATTACTCATGCAGGATAAATCAATCCCTAATTCCCGGTTTTCCAGTCGTATTTCTATGCCCTTAACATAAAGCGTGAAGAACAATGGAGGCAGAGGACCACCTCGCTTCAGTTCTTGGTGAAATTCGACCACTTCATTAAAATTTCGGCGTTTCCATACAATCTGTGCTCGGCTGTCTCTATATATATCCCCCTCAGCAGCTCCACGAAATCATCATCTATGCCTTCGTACTTCAGAATATCCCATAATTCCCTATCTACGGTGTCGTAACGTAGACAGGAAACTCTAGAAAGCTACAAATTCCAGAATACCTAGAAAATCGGTCCATAAAGGTCTATTATTAGCTAGTGAAATCTCTACGCACTGAGCAGGTACAAACATATTAACCTATAAGCGTTTGCCTGGTCTTAACCCATTCTGTAGTTCCCCCAGTACATTTTTCTCCACCCACTTGAACAGTTACTTTATGGCTTGCATTGCCATTTTATATATATCACCGACGTTACTCTAACTGGCCTGTACGACTATTTAAAGCGATATATCGTACACAACCATATACAGGCGTAAAGTGGGCGATTTTTCCCTCTCAGATTCTCGCAGCAGCGCGGCTAACGTTTGGAAACCAGGAGAAAAAAAGAAGGCTATACACTGCGTGCACTGCTCGAATCATACACGTTGTCGGTCAGCGTGCGCAACGGGACCTCTCTTCGTCCTGTTGGTCTTGCTCAAGCTTCACGCACAGCGGGACATGCGAGCAACGCGCTCCCCTTTCGACGCGTTGGCGGCGCATGCAGCGCTGTCTCCCAGCGTCGCGGGGAACAGAGTGTAAGGCGTCGAGCGCGCAATGTGTCGCAACTGTCTACGACGGCTCACTATACTACTGCACGAAAACGGTGGGCATGATATTATTATCCCGCTGAACGAGAACGCATCCCACAGAAGAAATTATGAGCGATAACGGACACAGCCATGAGCTCGTAGAGCAATGACCAGCAATTGTTAGCGGAATTCCAACGCGAAGAGAGCGCGGTCCCCATATATGCTCGAAGCGCGAAAATTAGCCACAACCGACGGTGCCATTTGCTTCCGCAAATGTACTCACGCCTGCGCGCTGACAAGCCGGAGGCCTGCAGGTGCTTTATTCTTGCACTTCTGCACTGGCGTACGTGCACAGCAGCCTCGCGACTGTGAGTGCTGCGTGTACTATGCGAGTGCCGCAAACTTGGCGGCGATGACGAACACACTGAAGGGGTAGTGTCGAGTGAAAAACAGGGCGCCCTGCGGCAGAGGTGAAAGAGTTCGCAATAGAAAACGAGCACGACAGCCTCCTGGAACAGTTTGGCTGCAAATTAAGGAGCACCAGATTCTCTCTGTCACTTCAAAAGGCATAAATTTTATTCCCAAATTTAAACAGAACTGAATACTGACAAGTATTTTTGCACTGATGATAGCTCGATTCTACGGCAACACTACGTACTTAACACGCCACATACAGTGGACAGCGTTTCCTGCAGGCGTACTGCATCGCCATGTTTTAGGTGAGACGAGGTGATGAGGTGACGACCTGACTGCGGTAAGTCTCACGTTTTGAAACGAAGTTGCAAACATACTGAATACACACTACATTGTCAATATAACTTCGTTAATTTTCCAAATTTAACAGCAGTATTCCTGCCGCGTATGCCAGTTGCGGGTTTACCAAGACGTATGCTTATACATGAGAATGTTTCAGCCAGTGGATAGAACTAAACAGAAAGCGAAAAGCAATAAATAAAGCGACATATTTAGAATAACGCGTACAAGGTCGCAGCTTCGTTCACTCAAAGCACCCAACAGAGCGACACTTCGTTAAAGCCTCATCCGCCGCGCCTGAGCCAACGAGCCACGCCTCAACCTATTGACAGGTTTGGGGCGCCCAGCGCCCTTTACTCTACCTCTGATGGAAGGTTGGGCAATATACCTGCCGCAGAAGTAAAAAAACAGCAAATGCAGCTACCCCTCTTGCGAAAGATGGAGGAAATTAGGGGGAAAAAAAAGAAAGAAGCAACGAACACATCCTGAAAGCAAACAGGACTGCGGTACCCATCGAGACAAGGTCGGTTCGTTTGCCTAAAAACTTCCACCTCCTTCCCCCTATTTTTAAGCTCTTCGAAAGGCTCTTCCGGGCGCAAAGGTCCCGTACCAGGCACTGACTCATCGCGAGAAGAGAGCGGCGAAAAAAAAAAAAAAGCAGTTTGCGCAATGACAACGCGAGTTAGTGACCCTAATGGGGACAGTGTTCACGCAGTGCGGCGCGCAATAAAGAGCCCCCCACGGAGGCAGCAACACCGCGGCCGCAGGCGAATCGGCCATGGCGCGAAAAACGGCCGCTCCATTAGGGAAACGGGAGGGGGGAGAGCGAGGAAGAGGCCGGGCACCATACCGCAGGCATCGCCCTTGAACAACGGAGGTCGGCGGCGCCAGCTGGCTTTTAAACGCTCGCTGATGACCGCCGCGCGGGCACAAGGCGCGCGGGCAATCTGCAGTCGTCGCCTTAAATACAAATATGCTCTGCTCAAGCTTTCTACGCTATATATACAGACGCGTTTCTTGAATATCTGCAGAAATATAGAGTTAAGTCAAAGGATGCCACAGCGCCGTGTCAATTATACTGGCACACCGTTACCATGCAGGACGTCAGTAACGATGTAAGAAAAATACTAAGCTAGCACCGCGCCAAACGTTTCAGAGGAGCTCCGTGCCTGGGATGGGATGATTGAGGACGCGCCTAAATTCAGTGGTGGACAGCAGAACCGGGGATAACCAGAATTACCCTTCACCCTTAGCTAACAAACTACATAAAACTCGCGTTATGAGATCAGAGCCCGCTTTCACAAAGACATTCTTACGCTAGAACTGTTCGTTACTAGCCAGTCGTGAGACCGGACATACAATAAGCGAAGGCAGCCGGTCAACGGCAAGCAACACTTATACAAACGAAAGGTTTCGGGAATTAGAATCAAGTCCATTGGGTTACAAGAGCACATGGCACTTCACTTCTGCTGTTGAACGACTATACGACTGAAACTCTATTTGAGCGAACACAAATTGGAAGCAGCCCTACGTGAAAAAGGATATAAATAAAAAGTGGAGTCGCCAATTTGGATACATCTATGAACAAAAGTTCCAACGGACACTCTTAAAGGGACAGCAAACAGGTATGAAGAAGAGCGAAAGAAGGACATGGCGAGTGACGATGAGGACAGGCTATAAGACGCGAGTATGCACAACCGCCGTCAGACTTGACCCGAACAATGAAGACACGTATACAGCAGCTACACTTTTAAGAAACGCGGACTGTAAGGGCTAACATCAGATTCTTTGGAAGGAAGAAGCCCCAGATTAGTACATCCTCAACCAAAAATATCCAGCACATCGGCCGCGGGAAAAGCAAAAAGGGCGTGTCCCGGTAAAACATGACGGTGACTGTATACAGTCGTCTCTCACTTGCCACGTATCGCGCAATCAATTTAAACGGGTTTGTCGGCAATCGTATGCTCTGCTCCAGTTCACGGTCAACGCTGCATACACGCCGAAAGGCGCACGACCATTGCTGGGTCTCGTGCTTCCAACTTACGCAGGGACGCCACGCACAGCTGTTTTGAATGCAGCCCACGAGCGCGCGGAAAACGCCGGCCAGGTCAATCACCGGCCGGCTTCGTAGTATAGTCGGTCCTTTCAGCTTGCCGCCGCCTCGGTGGAGAGGAGCACACGACCTCGGCAATCAGGCACCCGAGAGAGCGCGCGTGCCACACGATCAAAACAATGCGCGGACGGCTGCTCAGTTCCGCCAACAGGGCCATCCGCGGCTGAAAAATGACGACGCACAAAATGAACCTTGACGGCGCCCTTGGCAAGCGAAACCCTGGAAGAAACGCCGTCGACTAATTCTCCATTCTTGATAACCACGTGACCTAAATACTCGCGCACGGCGCGGCGCATGGCAACGCGGCTGTTCACATGGCTCCACGGCGGGAACGGGACAGATCGAGACCAACGAACGTGCTCAAATGTGCAGCGAATTATGCCCGACAAGGCGGACAACTGTCAGCAGAGGCCGCCAATGCGAGCTGCACTGTTTACATATAAGTCAACATCGTGTATCCCCGGCTCGGAGCGCGTATGTTGACTCTCATTGAAACGTACGTGCTTTTCTTACGGTAGAATAAACGCTGTCAGCGACTGCTTTAGCAAATAAGAAATCCCTTTTCATAACACAATGAGCTCACTCTCCTTTCAAGTGCCAGTCACGCGATCACGCGCGTGTACGCATTAACTTGCCGAAACAGTGGGCCTTTATCGCGGCTGTTGTCAAACTAATTCGCCAAAGTTTTTTTTTTATTATTCTTTCTTTTTGAGACGTGTCAAAGCATTTCCCCTTTGTTGACTTTTAAGTGAAAATAACTTATCGGACACCTCGAACATATCGAATTCTATTCTCATAGGGCGCAATTGGTCTACTGACGTTCAAAACTGTCCTAATTAACATTATACATACATATATACAGTAATCGCACTGCCGCGACATTCACACTGCCTGCGCAGCGCGGTCAACGAGAATTCGTTTTATTCTGCTTTCTTCACGACGAAACCGCGCACAACGAGCGAAAAGGAAAAATTTGCTATAAACTGGTACGAGTAATATAACGAATGAATCCCGTAGTTCATTATAAGTGGGTTTGGCTGTACACCCTAACGAAGGGAGAGAGAGATGAGAGAAATGCGAGAAATTAAACGAAAGAAAAGAAAGCACCTTAAGCAAACCATCTCTCTACAACGGCAGCTCCTCAGACGGCCAGTGTTTTGATTAGGAAATAAAATAAGATAGAAACCGAGCTTGCGTAAAAGAAAAGCAAAACTACCAAGGAGCGTTAGTGCGCTGGGTGCCGCCTACAAATCGGCTGCCCTTAACGGCAATTTCAAATTTGGCTAGCATGTTTAGAAGTATGAGTGTCTTATGCCAATTAAGAATGGTGACCGTGAGAAGAATGCATCGAAAAGTGTTTTTTTGCAAAAACGGTGAGAAGACGTGGCGGTGTCTTCCATGAACCGAAGTAGCTATACTTTATATGCAGCAGTGGAGAGAAGATAATCGAGAAAGGACTCGGAGAAAAGATCAGCGACGTGGTCCCAGATATGCGAGAAAAAACAAAAAAGAAAGCTACTAACGAGCGGCACTGTTCCAAACAGAGTGCACTGTCATACACGATCACAGGTGTGAAGTGATTGCTCTCCATTCGGCAGTGCACGAGATATGGGCTCTGTGCCTTCAAGTGTTTTCTTTTTTCCCAACTCGGTCGGAGTCATGCGTATTCATTCTACAGGCCTGTCAAAATACCGTTACCCTAATTTCGAACTCGGCGTTACTATAATGATCCGAGGGCTGTCGCAGTTGTACGACCACAGCACTTACAAACACAGCCTATATGTCAAACACGTTCCCTGCCCGATTCATTCTGTAAAAAAGTAAACGAAAGTTTGTGTTCACACATACAGTAGAACTGCGATAAAACATCTGTCAAATACAAAAACGCCACCAGACATTTAGGTGTCCGCGTAGACATCAGGCAGATATACGATGTCCGCGGCCTCTATTGCCATCCTCTCAGCAACTATCACTACTGCAACTACTACAAATGCAAAAAAAGTAGGAAAACTTTATACAAAATGCGGCAGAAGAAAAGCATCCACAAGACCAGGAACCAGGACTACCTCCCTCCTCCAAGAGGTTTTGTGCAACGTCACTGCTCAGTGCATGGGTCACACACACGCCAGTCACAGTCGTCAGATTACGTCGACTTACTTACGACAGCTGCGCCTTCGAAACACTCGATGCTGCTTGTCTGCGTGCCAAATTACGGCGGCACTGAACGAAGCGTGCCGTCAGCGAAAAGAGAGAAAAAAAATGCGAAGGAGAGAACCGAGTCAAATATCCATTACCAGTCCCATATACTCGTGACAGCCTGCCAAGGAGAGAAAAAGTACATCAGCCGATCTGGATGGTATTCTCCGAGGGCACCGACTGACGGCTGAGCCAATCGAATGATTGAAGCTATCAAGTGCGCGCACGGGCTGTGAAAACGGCTCGACTTGGGGTCTTTGACGGAGATTGTGTTTACGAAGAAAGAGCGAGATTTCAAAAACACAATATAGCTGCGAATGCAGTCTGGATAGCAATGCTAAAGACATCGCGAGAGACCACACGACGAGGGCTCAAGAGGCCAGCATATAACACCAACCGTACATTCTAGCCGCCACGATTAATGCTTTGAATCGACTCTGAAGACAGTGAGGGCGAACTCGAGACAAGCACGCCCAGCTCTCCCCCTCGCAGTGAGGAATTTACCCCTTTCGATTACCTTGAGAACTCAGTCTGGACAACAGTGACCTGCAGTGGCTGCGCTGTTCAGCGAACGTCCACACGGAGACGGGTAAAAAACAGTATTAAGCAAACATTTCAATAGATAAAAGTTTAAAAGGCAGCCGCATCTGCGCAGTAAGGCAACTTAAAGCGCGCCAGAATTAGCGTGACAGCCAGTTTTCTTTTGGGCTATACGCTTAGCCACTATACCCACGATGCCGACACTGCTGGAAGCAGCGTCGCAGCCAGCGTCGAGAGCTGCCAGACGTTAAAACGCCGTTTTTTATCATCAACGTATTTTTTTCTCATTACCAATCAGTCAGTGAGGGAGAAAACTGCCATTATTAGGAACTGTCAAAAGTAGGTACGAAGTTTCATTTCAGGAAGAAGGATGCGCCCATTTTCCCAGGCGCATCCTCCGTCATAGCATTGGACCACAGACAGTCCTATAGAGTAACGAAATGGAGCTGCGAGCACTAAACAACTACAGCCTTTACTAGCGACATATACCGAATTACTTCCTTTCTTCAGCCTTCCATAAAGACATCGAAAGTTACCGAGTCGTGCTAACGCCAAATAATAGCGACACGATACAACAATGACACCACGCGCTTCGATTGACAGCTGATGTTGGCACGCTGAATTCTACAACCTAGCACACCAGCCACCGCAGAACATGAGTAAGTGGCACTTGACCGTCAGGTGAGAAAAGAAACCAACACCCGCGGGAAGGAGCAAATACTGCCCCGAAATGCGCCCGGAGTGCCCGCACGGGTCAGGTGCGGGCACTTCGGTCGAACGCTTTAAGCGACGCACACTCACATCTGAAGTCATCCCAGTCGCGCAGCGGTGACACGGGCGGCGTCGGGTACGCAGCGGCGCGGCAGCACAGGGCACAGGCACACAGCGCCGACGGCGCGGTCGGCGGGCCCGGTCCACAGGGTGCCGACGCCGCGCGCTCGCGCTTGCGCCGCTTGCGGGGTTTGAGCACTCGGGGCAGGGGGGCCTGAGCCTCGTCGGCGGCCAGCGCGGAGTCCGGCGTCGACGGCGGCGTCGGCTCGTCGGCGGCAGTGAGCGCTTTGCGTCCACGCGGCGCCAGCACCAGCGGCGAGCCCTGGGCGTGCAGCGCGAGCTGGGACAGCGACACGATCTGCTCGTCGAGCGGCGGCGACGGCGGCAGCGCGATGAGCGGCACGCCGGCCCAGGCCGGCCGCCGCGGCTTGGCGATCAGGCAGGCGCCCAGCAGACGCTCGGGCCCCACCGACACGCGCATGCCGCCTCGCAGCTCCCACACTGGCGGCGAGCGAGCGCACGCCGGCCGCCGGAGCGCGGCGAGGGGGCCGAGCCGCACCGCGCGCCCATTGGACCGCGCGCCGCTGTGGGTCACTGGAGGAGGGGGCCGCTAACGGGACGCCGCTTTCGCCCGCTTCTTGGGCGCGAAAGTGGGACCCCCCCGAGATTGCGGCCTGGCCGTGGAAAACATCGGTGCCCCAGTCATCCCCGCGCGCAAATCTGCTCAGCAGACCATCAATGTCGCCACAATGTCACACGGACAATGGAGCGAAGGAACGCAAGGAATCGAGCGGCTGATTTGACCATGCCGCCGTACCGGTGCACCGACGGACGCGATCTTGGTCGACGACAGCGACGTGCACTGCTCAACGTAATTCCATAATTACCACTAGCACATAAAATGCAGGAAGTGAACACAAAAAAAATTTCGATATTATATATATATATATATATATATATATTATTTATTTTATTTATTTATTTAGTACATACTGCAGACCCTTTTCAGGGTCCAAGCAGGACAGGCATATATTCTTAAAACTCAAAAGATACAGAACACAATGAAAAGAAATATACATAAAAATAAGGAGACAAATATTGCAAACTATTAAGATGTCATAACATGGTTCCAATCGGATATGGTCCGCGGAAAAAAGGAATATTTAAAACAGTCAGTTTTCGCAAAATACGGTGTCAATGAGTGAATGTGATGATGTCGGGTATAACGTGTGGTTAGAGGGGATATGTACTGTGAAGGATCCAAAGCAAACTTATGGTTAAGTAAAGAATAAAGAAATTCAAGGCGATATTTTCCTCTTCGCGTTTCAAGTGTTTCAATATTGTTAGCCGCCATGAGGTCAGTGGGGGAGTCGGTGATTTTAAATTTAGAATAGATAAACCTAACAGCTTTTCTTTGAACCCTTTCTAATTTATCTATGTTAAGTTTAGTGAATGGGTCCCAAACAACCGAAGCATACTCGAGCTTTGGCCTGATGTAAGTGTTATACGTTAGAAGTTTTATGTGAGAAGGTGAATTTCTTAGTTTATGCCTCAGAAAACACAGCTTTTTAAATGCAGAGGAGCATATGTTATCTATATGTGAGTTCCAGGAAAGACGGCTTGTGATTGTTACACCTAGATATTTGTAGCTATTAACCTGCTTTAGTGTTGATGATCCGAGTGTATACACGTGGTTAATTGGGTTCTTTTTATGTGTTATTTGCATCGAAACTGTTTTTTCAGTGTTAAGAACCATGGAAAACTCGCTGCACCAATCAAGAACATTTCGAAGACACTGGTCAAGTTCGTTTTGATCGTTAATACACGTAATTTGACGGAAAACGACACAATCATCAGCAAACAAGCGAATATGAGTTCCTGGAGTAACCACATTAACAATATCATTTATGTAAATCTGAAAAAGCAAAGGCCCCAAGACGCTTCCTTGGGGCACCCCAGAGGTGACTGGGAGACAACTGGAGCTGCACCCATCGACTGAAACAAATTGCACTCTATTCGTGAGGTAATCTTGAATCCACGATATTAAAATGTCTGGAAGATTAATGTTTTTTAGTTTTTGAATCAGTTTTTCGTGGTGAACTTTATCAAATGCTTTGCTGAAATCCATAAATATGGTGTCTATTTGACCATTCATATCCAGTGTTTTAGCAAAGGTGTGTACTATTGTAACTAATTGTGTTATTGTAGAATAGCCCTTTCTAAACCCATGCTGAAAGTCGCTTAATATGGAGTGTTCTTCAAGAAATTTGTTAATATGTTTAGCAATAATATGTTCGAGCATTTTACAGCATGCGGAAGTTAAAGAAATAGGACGGTAATTTTGTAGTAATGTGCAGTCACCTTTTTTAAAGATGGGAACAACTCGAGCAGTCTTCCATTCAACCGGAAGTTTTGATGACAGCAGAGATTTTTTAAACAACACAAAAAGAAACTTCGCAATTATTTCGGCATAGCGTCGCAAAAATACATTGGGTAAATTATCAGGACCAGAAGAAGTTTTAGGTTTCAGTTCTAAAAGCAAAGCAAATACACCAGGGAGGCTAACAAAGTCAACCTCCGATACAGGAAAATTTGATGCGCTTTGTACAGTTTGTACACCTTCTTCAGAGAATACGCTGTGAAAAAAATAATTAAAATGGCGTGCAATGTCAATCGGATCAGTCAAAGTATCTCCCTCCGCTGTTATTTTTGAGATATGTTTCTTGCTGTCACTCAGGAAGTTCCAAAATTTACTTGGGTCATTTTTAACAAAACTGGGTAATGTTGTGTTAAAGTAGAAGTCTTTTGACTCACGAACCGCACGTTCAAGATTATTTTTAAGCGTTTCAATCTGACTTAACTGGTGGTTTTTTTTCTTAGATCTTTTTAGTTTTCGCTTCAGTTGAATAATCTTCCGCGTCATCCAAGGTGTGCGTTTGTGAACTTTTTTGCGTTTATTCGGAACAAAGGCATTTAGACAATATTGACACATTTCGACGAATCGCTCCCACAGCTTGCAGACATCGTCATTATCATCGAAGCTCGATAAACAAGTTTCCATATGATCAATCACTGCGGCATCATCAGCCCTAGAATAATCCTTGAAACAACGTACGTGACTGGCTTTTTTGTTGTGGTAAGGGGACTTAACTAAATCTATCGATACGCTTACGAGGTGATGGTCTGAAATGCCTGTTTCGACCGATACAGTATGCATAGAATATTGACGGCTAGCAAAAACTAAGTCTAGTATAGAGGAAGATGAACCTTGTACACGAGTAGGTTGATTTACAATTTGAGCTAAATCATGAGTAAGCATGACATCAAACAGAACGTCTGCATTGCTCCCAGACTTAGCACCGCCTTGTAAGCGGTACCAGCACACATCTGGCAGATTGAAGTCACCTATTAACAGTATTTTCTTATTTTGGAAATGAGACAGGTGATGTTGTAGCTTAATAAGATAGTCGGGTGCGGCATCTGGTGGCCTGTAGCAACCATACAGGATGAAAGAATGACCCCAGCAAGAAATTTTTATGCAAAGGCATTCAAGGTCAGGAACATCATATACAAGGTCGCATTCTACAGAGTCTTTTAAGAGAATGGCTACGCCACCACCCCTTGAGGTCCTGTCCTTGCGAACAACTTTATAATGAGGAGGAAATACCAGGTCATCTGCTAAGTCCTCATGTAACCAAGTTTCCGTCAGGACTGATATGTGTGGGTCGAACTCCAGCAGTTTAAGTTCAAGCGAGTCTTTCTTGTTTGCAACGCTGCGTGCGTTAATGTTAACTATTCTCAAGCTTTTTATACTAGATTGGCCCGTGTTACTATGGCAAGACAAGCTATCTGTCTTAGTGAAGAAAGAAGATGAGGTAAATGAACCACTCACTTTATCGGTGAGCGGTTTCGCAACTGCGTACAACTTCGCGTCACGGGCCGACTTGCGCCGATCCCGTCGTTTTTTTGAACCCTCACTTTATCATTTTTTTCGCAGTCCCAAACGTAAGGAATATTATTGATATATAACTTATCAAACACCAAGGAAACCCTTTCTTTTTTATCTCGGTTCGGCTTCGCGCTATCCCATAGTTTCTTTCTTAGTTCACGAACGTTCTTTGAAAAGTCTTCGCCAATTGAATAATTTTTTCCCTTTAGTTTCTTTCCGTTCTTGAGTATCACAGTTTTATGCCTACTGTCTAAAAGCTTTAGGATTACAGGACGTGTTTTGTCAATTGCCGGTTTACCTAACCTATGTATCCGCTCAATAGGGATAGGGTCGAGTCCTAAAATATCATGAAAAATATCTTTGTTTACGGTTTCTTCAAGCGATTCATTTGTTTCCTCTTCAGTTTCTGGGATGCCATATATGATCAGATTTGACCTCCTACTATAATTTTCAAGATGCTCAAGCCTTGCTTCAAGCCTTTCAATCGTTGTACTCATACAACTAACCTGTTCTTGGCAGGACGATACTCGGCTCTCAAGCCTGGACAGGGCATCTAATTTGTTCTCTATGTTCAGTAATCTGTTCTCTTTCATATCTTTTATGTCGACTGCAATATCATTAAGTTGTTGTAAAATTCGGGTCATGTCAGGGCCTGGGTTCGATTCAATGTCTCCGGCTAACAATAATAATTTCCTCAGACACAATGTGAAAACCTGTAGCAAGCAACAAAGCCGAGGGCACGGCAGCACCAACAGGAATAGGTCATTAGAACGAAAACATTTTCCATACTTTTTGCTCACCTGCACAAGGAAGACAAACGGATTAGTGCTCCGCATTCTGTCGATGCTGCCATGCCCAGTGGTTGCAAAACGAGCATGAATCCCATTTATAGCTTGAGTGCACTGTGATGCCCCCTGCAGTCCAGGTTCCTGGCAATCAGAACGTGTTGCCGAAGAATGATGATACGGATGCCAAGATTCCAATGCTGTTGGGCGTATTTCTTGATCGATGTCTTGATGCGTTGAAAGATGGACATGCGCAGAGAGGTTCAGCACGCTGATGTCCGGACAGCCAACGTTGAAACACCCAAGAAGGCCACACAGCTGCACAAGGAAGACAAACGGATTAGTGCTCCGCATTCTGTCGATGCTGCCATGCCCAGTGGTTGCAAAACGAGCATGAATCCCATTTATAGCTTGAGTGCACTGTGATGCCCCCTGCAGTCCAGGTTCCTGGCAATCAGAACGTGTTGCCGAAGAATGATGATACGGATGCCAAGATTCCAATGCTGTTGGGCGTATTTCTTGATCGATGTCTTGATGCGTTGAAAGATGGACATGCGCAGAGAGGTTCAGCACGCTGATGTCCGGACAGCCAACGTTGAAACACCCAAGAAGGCCACACAGCTGCACAAGGAAGACAAACGGATTAGTGCTCCGCATTCTGTCGATGCTGCCATGCCCAGTCATGGGCATGGTATATATATATATATATATATATATATATATATATATATATATATATATATATATATATATATAAAAACAACATCAAGAACTTCATATTGGCATTACGCGTGTTGCCGTACAGCTGAATCTAAAGACAAGAACGCAGTGCCTCATCGAAATAGGTGATCGAATCCCAAAGTGTACACGGCGAGCGACATTACTTATAGACTAGTACGTGTTTCTCAAACTGCGGGCCATGACCCCCAAATCAGTCATGGACCTTTTTTGTGGGAGTCATGCAAGGTCATACTATCCCTATCACCAATGACGCGGATGCCTCTTACCAACCTTTGATGCCAAGCTTTAAGCTACCCACTTCCGTCTTCACACTCCTTCGTTTATCGGTGCGAGACGACGAAATTTTGCCTGGGAAGTAGCCAAGGAAACGCTATCAATGTCTGGGCCTCAAGGGCTAAATGACATCCTTCTAATTAAAATATGTGTCGATTCTCGTTTTAAAAAAAAGGAAAAAAAAGAAAAGCGTTTTTGGTAGCTCTCTCTGTTTATTTATTATTATTTTTTTTTATGCGAGAGTAAATGCCTCAGGGCATACAGGGGTATGGGATGGGGGTGAATAAGGATGATTAAATGAATGAAAAAAGCTTTGCTGATCTAATGAAGTCCAAGAGGAATCGATAATGTGGTCCCTGCGTCCAAGAAGTGTAATCGCTCGGATTATGCAACGAATGTCCCGCTGCTGCCAGGTGCCGGAGCCTCGTCGGTTTCAGTGCAGGGCAAACCCACAGCAGATGGTGGATGTTGAAGTTAACGTCTTTAAGATAAATTAATATGTAAATCTATTCACGTCATTGAACAAATTAAATGTTCAGAAAGCTTACAAAGGTGAGGAATAACGCTAGGCTTGGCACTGCTAAAAGAGATCGCGTGCTCGAAAAGTTTGATAAACACTGAACTAGACCGAAAGCCCCCATTTTGCTTTCACGTTCGCACATCGCAGTCGGTATGGGTTGCAGGACGTGTACGATGTCGGTTTCCATTCGGCGATGCATCTAAGCTATGTCGAGGTCTGCCGGGAAAAAGGAGGGAGGGAGAACAAAAATAAGGACAGAGCCAGCCAAGTGGTATTACGCACAGCTCAGTCATTCGACCACTGAGAAATGAAAATGAGAACGGTTAAACTGAAAAAAAAAACGAATCTTGCTTTGTGACCGTGAATACCTCTTTTGTATGCCACAAAAACATCCACACACGCATTGATGAATAAAAAAAAGTCGCGAGAGTGAAGCCCAATAAAGCTAGGAACTAGAGATCGTGACCAGCGCTGTACGCAGTCCGACATTCCATCTGCATACGGAAGTATGCCAGGGACACAAGAGAAGCGAAACGGGCCTTTTGAAAGTCCCAAAGGCTGCACATGGAGTCACTTTCTAACATCCCCGAGCCGCAGAGAAACACAAACCTTCAACGCTACGCTGAAAAAAAAAATACTTATATAAAATCGGTGATAAAACGACTTGGGCAAACATATAGACGCCCAATACGTTCCCATCACTACGAATCACGAAATGCCAATTCGAAGGAAAGTCGGAGACGAGACACTTGGGCGGAAGTCGACAACAATAAACACAACAAAAACACAACAGAGAGAGAGAGAGAGAGAGAGTCTGTGTGCAGTTTACCTAACCGTATTAACACGCCGGCTGTAGCGGTTATTTTCGCGGCGGGCTGTAAACGCAATGACAGTGCAGTCGCCCGTGCTCTTGACGCGAAGAAACCTGAGTACAGCCTCTATAGTAACGGAGTTAAGAAGTCAGATACATTTAAGCCTGCGCGACGACAAGCTGGTATGAAACAATGTAATTTGGGAAGTGAAAAATAAAGTGCAAGGACAAAGTGACGCCTTCACAATTAGCTCCCAAGGAACGCCGTCAAATATGAAATCGCGCAACATAAGCTACAGGGTGTCCCAACTATCATGTACCAAGATTTAAATATATGCAAATGCCACGTCGCCAAGCAGAATCAAGGTAATGTTGTTTGCCGTCGCTTGGCGATACTCAGATTATTTTTTGCATTCCGCCTAATAAGACTATTAGTCTTAATTAATCGACTTCTCAAATATTATAATTAGATGAAAAGTGTCCACGCGAAAGTTGTAGAGCAACATGAAAATCTCCCGATACAGCTTTTTGTTGCTCAACACGTGCGACACAAAAGCGTTTTTCCGAGCGTGAAAGAAGCCCGCGAATGCACGCAAAGTGCCTCCTCGAGTGGCCAGTCGCGGCGATCCAGGCCGTGGATCTCATTGCGGGCCCAGAGAAGCGATTGAGTTCTTCTGTGTAAACTGTAGCGTAGACAGTTTGCCCGGTTCGTAGAAATTCCGTTTCTCGGTGGTACGCTCTATTTCGAACTCCGGCCGAGGTAAAAAGAAAAAAAAAAGCAATCGATTTTTTTTTCTTTTAACCTCTTTAACGACTCACCGACA
Source organism: Dermacentor albipictus (assembly GCF_038994185.2). Classification (NCBI taxonomy): domain Eukaryota; kingdom Metazoa; phylum Arthropoda; class Arachnida; order Ixodida; family Ixodidae; genus Dermacentor; species Dermacentor albipictus. Next base: position 107,359,856 of record NC_091821.1, read on the forward strand.
CCTGCGCTATGACTTGCATGCGTAGCTTGGACTTCCCTCTGCCCATTTTACCTGCCGGCGTTGCCATGCAGCTTCCTGCTCGGCGAAAAAAAAAAAAGAGAAGAAGAAATCGCATTACTTCCCGGACACACACTGTATATAGGGTGAAAAGTGGGTCCTCTTTTTACCACCATCATTTTTGCCGTCCCAACACTCCGCAGCCGAGGTAACAATTATTCACAGTGAGCTAAAAGCAGACAGGAACCTGCACTCGAAGCGCGACTTCAAAATCAGCTCTAGCCAACAATTATGTCAAGGAATGTATGTCCTGTCTGGACAAGCTGGTATAGAAGAGACAAGGAGAAAGGCAACAGATACGGCAATACCGATTCACACCTTGAACAAATAGACAGGCAATAAACGGCGACCTAGACGAGAACGTTAAAAAAAGGCAAACAATAGAGAGTTTTAGAATAGGGGCCCCAATAGTTTGGGGCCCCAAAGAGCTTTGCGGGTGTTGTCATTGGGGCACGAAGGAGTGAAGAGTTTTAGAATAGGGTTTTACGTTTGCGGATAGCGTCTTGCGCTGACAGCGCCACTACGGCGTCCAATAAAAGCTATTAGAAATAATTAAATAAAATATACCATTTTATGATAGGAATAGTAATTTTGGCTAGCGTGTATTCGCGTTTACTTACAATTTGGAGGTTATTCTGTAAGCAGCAAGCAATTAGTTGCGCTTAGTTTCGAGAAAACCAACTTTACGTGCCTTCACCAGACAAGCTTGGCTGTGTTAGGCCTACGAGGCATAATATCCACAAGCGAATTCGGCATCAGCGGCGTCTTTTGAATCAATCTTCATAACACACGCTAGTTGAGAGAAAGCGATAACCGCAGTCACTTCTCCTAGCTTGCGAACTTCACGCGTTACCACGAATCGAACCCAGTTTGGTGCTAGGTTGGAGCCGTTGCTTCGATGGGTGCCGCCATGTTTGCCGACGCAAAGCTTTTGGGGCCGCTATTTGGGCTCCCGCTAAATCGGTGAAATAGCGTTCCCAACGCAAAACCCAAACGCAGTTTGCGTCTCGCGCATGCGCAGTGGCTTCGACGCTATTTCTTTGGGGCCCCAAAACGTTTGGGGCCCCTATTCTAAAACTCGCTATTATGCGTTAAATAGGTGTATGTCTGTGCGAATACAAGCAACTGAAACCCTTCTGTTGCTTGCAAAACTCGATCGAATACCAATCGAACAGTGATGACTGCCAATTGAATACGAACACAAAAAGAATAGTTTCGAATGTCAGGCTGGCTGCGTTTAGGCTATACGTTGAGAAGATCCGATTGAAACAAAAATGACCGAGTTCCATTGAACAACAGCAGGAAACAGCGTTAAGAATTAAGTGGCTTCAATTACGTAACTGCAACGCATGCGTTGATGTTACCAAAGATTAATTTCTGAAATCTAGCTTAACAGCTTACTGGCAACCTCGAAAAACTTGTGATGTCCGATACTGCTCTAAATTGTTTTTGAAATGATAAGATTTCGTCTCGAATCAGCTATCTTCAATAACTGAAAAAATTCGGCGATGAAGCCGATATAGGCTTTCTGATAAGCCACGGTCCCTATTTGGCAAAGGGTCTTTGTTTTTAATACCCGCAGTTCCAAATTCCACGCTAACGCGAATTGCTGTCGCATTCAAGGCGAAATATTCGAACACGTGCTATTCGCAAAATATTCTAAATTTAGCGAAGTTGTTCGGTAGTTTCCAGTATTTTTACACCCTAGAGGCACATAAACATCGAATCAAATTACAGGGACTGACGTCCCAAAGCAATAAAGGCCATGAGAGACGCCCTCGTAGGAATGCAACCATCGCGGCCGGGAACCGAACCCGCAACCTCGCAGTCAGCACAGCAAAACGCCACAGCTACGGAGCCGCCGAGGAGGGTTGGACAAAAATATCACCCGAGGTGACCACAAACTGACAGAGCCATCTTTCATGCTCGCCATTCCAGTGGGCCAAACACACGCACAGCGCGAAGTGAAGGGAGGGCAGTAAACACAACGCAAAGCATAAGACAACGACAACCCAGACGTAGACCCTTATCAGATACGGCGACCAAGTGAGAGTGCACAGTTAAGTCCGTTTCATTCATATAACGCAACGATTGATGCCTCACGCGCACAGCCTGCAGCAACGCGCGTGAGGCACTGGCGCATTTAAAAAAAAAAAAAAAACGCTGCCGGACGCCCGCCGTGTGCACTCCATGGCCCCAGAAAACGGCCTCCGCGTCAGGACGCACCCGACTGCTCTACAAAGTGCGCGGAACAATAACGCTCCCCTGTTACCTTCCTGCAGTCGAAAGAGGGTTGTACCAGTGCCACCTTGGTTGCACTCGCGTGCACTCGCGAGCGAATGGCAGAGCAAAGCGCGGATATGTGTGCCTCAGCCGGAACGCGGCTGGCGTACGAAACTACCCGTGCCAATCTCCGGTTAAGGGCCCACATACACGCGTCCATCAATAAACTTCCGGTTATGTTGCGCAGCTACTGATTAAACGCCACGAAGGCCTGGACTACATTTGGCTACTTCCCTTAGCGTTCTTCATTTTTTATCATTTCTTTTTTCTTAAAAGGGCGGGGGGGGGGGGGGAGGCGGCGTCTATGTTCTCAGACACACTTGGACGCCAACGACGACAAAGATTCGGGACAGGGATAACACCTCCTGCACAGGTGGCTCCCATTATACAGAGTCAGCGGTTAGGATCCCAAGCTAGTCTTGTGGCGATCTACAATGGCGATCTGCGGTGGCGATCTACAATTTGTGGCCGGCATCTAAGGCGACTAGGACTGCATGCGTTTTCATCTACTGTGTCAGACTGTAAGCTGCTACACTGTAATACATACATGGGGATTGACGAAGACGAAGTAAGAGCCTAAGCAGACAGAATGAGAATGTTAATGTACGGCTAATCAAAGCTGTGTTTTCGTATACCTCGCGAATTCCGCCCAATAAAAAAAAGAAAAAAGAGCCACAACGTGCATTCTTGACGATATCGTAGCCGAGTCAAATAAAAAAAGCTATGTACTAAAAGAATCCCGTCAACGCGTTCGACAAGCAAACATTGAAACAGAACGCAGGATCCGGAAAACGTAACATCCGACAGCGCTTGCAGCTGCACCAGAAATCAAGCAAGAATCTACTTGTTTGAAGTTCAATAAAAAAGGTAACACACAAACTATTGAAAACCCGCTAAATAAAGCTCTATATATATATATATATATATATATATATATATATATATATATATATATATATATCGCTGCCTTGAATCACACTGAATGAAGTTCGTAATATTTATCTGCCGCGTGAGTCGAATGGTCCCATAGCAACCACCTCTTTTCAAGAACTCGTAGCAGTTCTTCAGTTTCGTTGCCGTCGTGCACTTCGAAGTAACCACGCAAGGTGTTTCGAATGCCACGACAGTATCCGCGAACGTGCATCGATGTGGGGGCGACCACGTGTGGTTTTGTCCACCTTCTCTTTGCTCTCGACGTTGAGGGCAATGTTGAGATCGGCGACATGTCCGACACGCTCAGTGATCTCCAAACGCCATCATCTCAGGACACGTTTCTACGATATGTGACACGGGTCGTACCATAGGATTCTCAAATTTTCTGCACCTGTTCGTCTGACTCGTTGGCGTTGTCGATGTCTTGTACATCCTCGGTGTTTACGTCGGGCGCTGCAGCCTGCTAGTGCTCGGCCCTTGCCCACCTAAACGTTCAAGACGGCCATTCCGTAAGCTTTGCTCCACAAGCACCAGGAACCCACGATGTAGAGAGGAAATTAATCTCATTGTAGGCGATGCGTCATCGCAGCTTTTGGAGGTAACAACCGGCAAGGGAAACATAACAAACGGGAATACACATGACCCTATGGGAAGTAATGGGACCGGCGTTTCAGAGGGCAAGGGCCAGGAAAACCCAAGAGAAACGTATGAACAAGTATTCATGATTCCCAGCGCGGTTGAAAGACATGCAACCCCAGATTTTTTCATCTAGCATTCTATATGAGAGGTCATACTCAAAATCGCAATGCAGTATTAAAGACGGATTCAGTGCTATATGTTTGTCGTAGACACGAGCAGAGAGAGAGAGAGAGAGAAAGAGCAAAATTGTCTTTCACCCTTCGTTTGTAGTGCAGCATAACGCTGACGCGGACGCGGTGGGTGCCGCTATTTTGGCGCGTGTACGGGTTGCGTACACGCGCCAGTTCTCGATTTCCAGATTGAGGACACGCAACCGTTAAAATCGAAATGGTGTTTGCACTTTGATGATTTGCACACTATTCGCCGTGTTTTCCTTTCTTTTTTTCTTTTTTTTTAGGCGAGGGGGGGGGGGACCATCCACTGCGACGGCCTTTTGGCGTTTTATCCTTGGAACTTACCGCGCCGACGGAACTCAGTGGCTGCATGTTCAGACGAACTCTGTGTAGCCGAAGACAAGCGCTCCGCACGAAACCGAACACGATCAGGCGCCGCAGCCTGACAGCGCCATCGCAAGCCATTCCGGTGAAGCAACGAGTCACGCTGCGCTAAGTGAGTGTCGCGCTTCGTGTGCGGTCCAGCAATACTGGCGCAGAGATGACCCGAATGCGTTCACAAGCATCGCCAGTGTCACGAGCGAACACCCCTTGTAGCAGGCGGACAGGAGGACGACGCATACGATGGACGCGAGACGGGTTTTGCGCGAGCCCAAACAACTATGGGCCAAGCGTCGTCGGCAAGTCCCTTGCCCCCCGCATTTAGAAAAGCACCTACACTTGAAGACCATGCTTGACTTGATCTAAATGACGCCTGTCGTGAACGCACAGAAGGAAACTCAATGAGCGTCCAGGGAACGTTCACGCCAGGCCTCATTTAGATCAGGTCGTACTGTCTTAACGTTAGAATGCATTTCTCATACGAGGGTTACACTCGGTACTAAAATCGACAGTTAGATGTCTCAGTGCAGATCAGCCACTCCGGAGAATTCTGCTTCGCGCATTTTCGGCGCACCCTTATAAAAATGAACTTATAGCCTTTAAATTGGCTAAAGATTTCTGGTAGACGACTTTCGCCTTTTTATAGAACTGTCCTTTCGGTCGGATAAAGTCTACAAAAATTACTAAGGCTAGTTTCTTTTGGGTATCATGGTCCATAAACTTTCGGACGGGAAAACGCAGGGCCTACAAAAGTAGAAATACGGAAAATGAGCTAGGCTGTTTGGTCGATAAGGAGCTGGGTATAGTTGGCCTAACGGTTGTTCTGGCCTTTCTGCATGCGTGTTTAATCGTCCCGCTGGAAATCATTTGCGAACGGGTTGTTTCCAGTATGGATACAGACATTGGTCGACGAAGAGAGTCCGCAATGCAGACACTTCACAAAACAGCGACGCACAGCCATTTGACCCTTTGGTGCAGTGGCGAACGTACATCTGTGCACCATAAGGTCTCAACATTAACTCCACATAGTTAATAAATATAACCAAGCCGGCTTTACGTGCACCAATGCGGCACTCGGGATAAGAATTACCAAAATAGTTTTAACTACTTTTTTAACAGTATGATTTTCTCTGCGCATAAATCGCGGCATAAAGCCCCTTGTACCATTTCGACTTGCAAAAGGCGCTTGCACGTCCGCCATGCTTTAAGCGAACAAAAAAAAAAGGGGGGGGGGGCAACATTTCAGCAGAAAATATCGCGGAACGTGCAAGGAAGACTATGCCTATACAGAACGTGCGCGATTAAACCTAAGTTACAGCGAAGACGTCCAGAAGTTTAGATGGTTGTATAACGTGCAAAATCATCAGCATAACTGCGCGTTGGATCGTGTGAAAGTTGCTATGGGACCTGCTTTTCCGTTCGTGCTAGGTTGCAAGGAAGGTCACTACAAATAGTAAATTATGTGCCAGCGGTTGAGTACGTGTATTACGTGCAAGTTATTTCTAAAGTGGCGCCGTCAACAACTACGCTAGAATGCCCGACCAGACGCTATTCGAAGCTTCTTTTTGATCCGACAGCCTCCTTGAGCGAGCTCCGTGCCACAGTAGTACGAAGAATACTTAACTGCAGCACAAACGGCACAAACAACAAGACTTCACAACGGCTGTACATTAGAACCTCCGAAGTGCCACGAAAGCGCGAAAACAGCAAACGGAGGAGTGATGGCATCGACTGTATCTGTGGCAACGGCTGCTTCGTTCATGTCCGGAATGATAACGGTGATGCTGATCATATTATGACGACGATAGCGCGCTTTAGTTTTTGGTTTCAGTTTTACTAACGAGGCAACACGAATGGAACGAGGCTTTCGTTCTTAACCTTCTTTAGCGCAGTCTCGCTCGGCACAATTTCCTGCTAAAATGCCGCTTTGATGAAGGATGGCGCACATGACTGCTGTTGGCGCACTTTGACAGAAGAAAGTTTGCAGACATTCTGTGGACTCAGTTTAAATAAGTTACTGTGAGGGCAAGTCTAGGGGTGATAACAAATTTTTACCGTATAACCTATACATGTGCACTAATGCACAGGGAAGAGAATTAAGAGGTGTTATATGGCCGACGTCTCGTACAGCTAATTCTACTGCAGGCGAACGCCTTTATAACGAAATGCTTGGGGCCTCCGAAATCATTCGTTATAAAGGTCACTTCATTGTAAAGGTCGCGCACCGCACCATGCACTCCCAATAGAACCGGGACAAAATTAATCATTCGTTATGCACGTCATTTCGTTGTAGAGGCGTTAGACTTTATAGGCTAAGCAACTTGAAGATTTGAAGCCGTTCGGAAACTTTCCTCGCGAAGACTCGCGAAAGCCTCGGGGGTGCCACCGAAAAAGGTGCTGGCCTCGCGAAAACACCTTTTTGAGTCACCCTATACGTTCGCTCAGGATATTAGAGTTAATTAACAGTGACTTCAGCGGATCTCGTTCAGGCAGTTCTAAAGCCAACAACCTAACGCCATATTCATCAATGCCCACTCTTGTACTGCTCGTCCCCGTTCACATCGTCAATGTCACTACTGCTTGCAATGATGCCATCGGTCGGTACGTGCTGCTGTGTCTTCGACTCCAGATTTCCGTACGCTTTCGGGCGTAAACGTATTTTCTGCTGCATTCGGACCAATTCACGCATGCCTCACTTCACACAGACTACACAATCACTCCAGCCACGCCTGTGTGGGATGTCGGGTCTGCCGAAGGACGAATCCCAACAAAAAAACGTAACGCTTCTTTATTCGACTAACGATGGCAGCGGACGGGCATACCAACGCTACGTTCATCACAGTAGCGGAAGGTAGAAGGCGGTCTTTCTCGGCCAGGCAGCCTGTTCGTAGGCGCCGCCATATTGTGAACGCAGTGGCGCCTCCTATGAGCAGCGCCATACTGGCTTGGGTGAAGGCGGTCTTTTGCATGGCAGGTATACGCTCGGCGGCAGATTCTGGCGTTTGTTTTCGCGGTCGTGCGGTCTGTTTAGTATGACGTGCGTATTCTACGTGGTAAAGGGTTCTGTGAGACGTGCTGAACTGGTTTAAGGCGTCATGGCCGAAGTTTTTGCTGGCGTTGAGGTGGACGGAACACGCAGCGCGATGTATGCGCGCATATTTGAACGTATAATCAGCCTCGGAGATCAATTGTCTATTTCTGAATGTTCCAGTCATTAATGTGACCTTATTGCAGTATTATCCTCTATTTCTAAGCTGTGGTTTAGGAGCCATGAAACATACGCGACGATCGTAACAGCGTCGGTACCGTTCTGCTACGATAGGAGCTCGGATGTTATACTTTGACAAGAATTCAAACTGTTCGCTGCAGGTTACATTGCGTGACTACATGGTTCGATAGTTCGAAGTAGTGTTGGCAAGTAATAGCAGCATACCTTACAGTCTGAATTAAGCTTGTCCAGCAAAGGGGCTGTTTACGAACTGCACGAGCGTCCTAAGCAGTGGTAGGTGCTGGATTACAGCTATCTTTGTTCTATATACCGCATGGTCCAAGCATACGGCATCAGCGGTTATGTATTTATAAACGTTGTGCGGCGTGACTATGCAAGGTCCTATTGCGGCGTTAGCCCGTTTTCTCTTACTTTTTCGAGAAAGATGATGATAACCGAATTTTTATTTTCGGTTGTGTTCGTTGCGTTCTCTACGACGCACTCACACGAATTACGGAAATTTTGTCCTCAAAAAATAGGCATCGCATTCTTTTTATGCGATCCCTTTCATATATTACGGCTGCATGCAGGCCAAAAAGGCAATGCCGAAGCGCACAGCTTACATATGTATCGTGCTGGTTCACCAACCGCAGTGATCGCTGTGTTGAGCAGCGCCATCGGCCTCATGCAGGAAGGCTAGCATAGACATATGGTAATTTGAAGCTTACTAGACTTGAAATGCACGAGAACGATGCCGGTGTATCACAAATATTTTATAGCGCCTGCCGCTTAGATGTTTCGTGGTTGCTTTAGGTTGGCCGTGCACGAGCATGCGCTCTTATGCTTTATGTTTTACTCCCTACGCCAAGCGATCAGATAGTGAGCAGATTTACCATTTCATGCCGCTAATACAGAGACACCGGTTTTCTTTGTTGAATTAAAACCGATATAAGCAAAATAGTTCACAACACATACACACACCGCGACTGATAATGTGCGTACACCGCGTCTGATAAAACGCGTCACATTTTTGCGCCCCCAAGAGATATTTCCACCTACTGTAGTTACCGATGCACCGAAAGGCTTCCCTTACGACCTTATATGAACGGACAAGGCGTAAATTTCACAAAGTACGATCTAAAACATCTCGAAATCGTTCCGCAGCAACGCGACAGCAGTACTTTCAAGCAGCGCCGCGCCGGATCGCCCAAGCCAGAGAGGAGGAAAGGCTCTCCGCACGCCCTATCCTCCTCGCCCGATGAAACGGTCTATAGCCACCGTCGGTGACGCATACCTCGGGTGACGTGGCGGTGGCGCTATGTTTTATCGGCCATGCAGTGCAGCGTGCAGCGGTGTTATGCCGGGCCAGATGATAAGAAGACGGAGGGTGCGCAGAAGTATGCGCGGAGTGTGTCGCCACACCTGTATTTACAGCACAATAAATGCCTTTAACAACTCTGCGCTTCCACGTGCCATATGCATATGGAACTGTCTCCCGGATCAGACTGCCTCCAGTCTTACTACGATAGCAGCAGCCATAATCTAGCAAATCATTTTGCGAACCTAAACCGGTAGACACCCTGAATGGTGGTATACATCGTAGCTGTATACTTCTTCGGCTAAGTGATGGTATTGATATTGTTCATTTGTATTATATACTGGTATTATATAACTTTGTTGTTGTTGTACTGTTACATTATATAATTCCCACGTGCCATCTGCTTATGGAACTGTCTCCCGGATCAGACTGCATCCAGTCTAACTACGATAGCTTCCATCATAATATAACAAATCATTTTGCGAACCTAAACCGGTAGACACCAAGAATAGTGGTATACATCGTAGCTGTATACTTTTTCAGCTAAGTGATGGTATTGATATTGTTCATTAGTATTATATACTAATGAACTGTACTGTTACATTATATAATTTCGTTTTACTTTACTACTCTCTTTACTGTACTAATACTGCACCATTCTAGTTTTCGTGCTGTAATATTTCCTTTTTCAGACAAGTGCAGGTATTGATGCTAGACGCTAAATTCATTATAGTAAAATGAAGGAACTTTGCCGATGTTGTACTTAATGCATGGTATGTAATACATTTTTTGCCTGTACTACCCCCCTTACACAATGCGTCCCACGAGGCCTGTAAGGTATTCTTAAATAAATAAATAAATAAATAAATAAATAAATAAATAAATACAAACAGCAGCTAGAGTGTACTCAGATAACGAATGCACAATGTAAATCCCGGCAATTGATAACGACTTAGTTTTGATCGCTATAGAATGCCGCCGCCAGATGGCAGGGAGTGACATGCTTTTCCGATTTAAGCTTTCGAAGATCACGAAGCAAATGCGGAGGGGAATTGCCAGCGGTAGAGAGCGAAATGCACTTACTCTGACACTGAACCCTACCGTAGGACCGAAAACAATTCACAGCGTCCCATTTACCTGTACAAGCGGGCATCGGTTCCGTGCGCGGACCAGATGAAACGGCCGCGCGCGAGTTTACAAACGAAACGAGCAGCAAGCACGCTTGACACGCTTCTGAACGCGAACTCCTGGCGCGTGTCCGCTGTTCCGGTTACTCAACACGCCGCAGTGGCTCACAACTCCTGCTGCTGGGCACGAAGCAACGACTTGACTCATGGCCGAAACGGGCCGCACAGCGCGTTGGGGGCGAACAGCGAATGCGGCCGTGTCTATACAGCGTTCAGTACGCATTCAAGAAAGGACAGACAGATGTCGTGCTCACAAAACGGACATCGCCAATTTCTGCATTGGCGGCAGAAGAGACCACGGATCACGTGATCCTTGAATGCCCCAATATCTGCCCGCAGGCCCGCACATCGTCTTTGGCTGCTGCTCAGAGAGACTGAGGGCGAGTCCGGACTTGTTGAGGACACAAACAGACGACTGGAGAATTGGAGGCGGATGACGGCGTCAACGCATGCTGATGGCCGAGAGCTGCCGAGGAGATAAAGAACGTCCTGCCGCTTCCCCGCCGCCGGTCACGATGCAGCCGACCTTGTTCACCGAACGCACGCTTGAGAGCAGCACGCTACCACTGCTCAACCGCTCCGTCACGTGGCTTTCTTTTTTTCATATTTGGCGGGCTTTCTTTGCAACCCGGAAAAAAAAGGACTACGTGAGACGTATCGTGCAAGAAATAACTCGATCGGTGGTTTTTGAAGGTGCTCTACAAATCTGCGTATCATACTTGGGGTCTTCAGCCAATAATTAAAAACCTGGGTAATAAACTTAATTTGTGAGTTACGAGGAAAACAAAAAAATGCCTGTGTTACTATAGGCCAGTGCGAATAGTATGCGTTTGGTTCAATTCGCTTCCGACGCGCTTTTCATCTTTAAAATCTTGGCTCAAGTTACGCGGGACACTGTCTCTCTCTCTCTCTCTGTGTGTGTGTGTGCGTGTGTGTGTGTGTGTGTGTAAGCGCGTGTGCGTGTGTGTGTTTAGAGATAAAATCTTTAAGAGGCTTAAGCAGACGCCGTCAAAATCTATGACGTCAAGCCAAGCTGGTATGGGAACTTGGCCGCATCACCACCCGTCTTTTCGCGTATTGTTATAATGCCTCCTCTAAATAACAGCAAGATTTCCTCTGCCTTTTTCTTTTTCATTGCGGAAGTGCAATTTACTCAACTTATTTCCCCTTAAGCATAACTTCAAGGCGTGCACTCACACATCAACGTTACAAGGGCGCATGGCATTTGCACTTGCACGATCGCTGGCCGCTTCTCGCTTTAACTACACAAGCATGGTCAGTGCGCTTGAAATTCGTTTCCTGTAAGCCCTCGTGAAGGGCCAATGAACTGACGCGAGATCAAACGGAGGGAACGTCTCGCTACCTTCGTAAACATGAGACCGGCGCTCGAACTGGTTTCAAAAAATCTTTACAAAAAAGGATTTCCCTAATGGTCGCAAAAGTGACCAAGGCTCAAAAAGCACGAAGCGTATACATTACGCCGTCACAGAAAGCGAAAGAAAACTTCGAGGGGGCTTTTAACCCCTTCGCAAGCAAAGACGATGACGACGACGCAGGCGGTACCATCATTCCTCAAAGTACACGACCGAAAAAGAAAACTAATAAAGCAACCGGCGTTATGCTTCGCCCCGCCCAAATCATTGCCACCAGATACAAACGCGCGTAAATACACGAGAACGTCAAAACTGACACTACCGACGCAAATAACTGAACACGGGAAGAGGCACAATGCGTGAAAGAGGGCGCTCTGCCGCCTCAATAGAAGCGATGCGGAGATTCGCACATAAGAAGCGTTTGGAACCAAAGCCCCATTTCAGGCAAATGAAAAGAGCCCGCACAGTGAACAAAAATACGAAAAAGAGAGCGAGAGAGAATGGTCGCAAATGAATGGAAAGAGGAAAGAAAGAAAAAAAGACGCCGGCTCTGGGACAATAGCAGCCAAAATTAGGCGCAGGGCTGTACGCAGCGTGGCAAGCGGCGGGGGAGTCAAGCGGAATGACCAAACAGATCAAGGAAGCCCCCCTCCCGCACACGGGAAAAAGACGCCGTGCAACGGCCCACGGGAGTTCTGGGCCAAGGGCGGGAACGTGGACGAATCGGAGGGTGCGTAGAGCGGTGGGGGTGGGGGGCATTGTTTCGCAAACGCCATTGTCTCTTCCGGACGCCGACAGTGGGCGCCGCGTATCAGTACGGCGACTATGACCACCGCGCACGAGCGGCACCGAGGCACGACAAACCGGAGCGCCCACGGGACGCGAAGCGCGCACGTTTGTCGGCCGCGAAAAGAGGCGACGAACGACGCTTGACAAGCACGAGAGGGGGAAGGGGAAAGGGGAGGTCACGCGCCGACGGAGTGGTCCCTTGGCACGACCTCCGCGACTACCAGGGCATGTAAGTCAGCCCCGTCCCGAAATCCGAGACGGCAACCGCGTTCGAGTGTACGACAGCAACTGCACGGACAGGCAGCTTGCAGAAGCAGCATCGCCTGTTCACATTTAACCTCACTGGGGGCCTTACGGTGTGCTTCTAGGTAAAGCATGCAAGTTAGAAGCAGGAATCGTCTTCAGCTTAAACAAAAAAAAAAGTGCGAAATATGTTAAAACGCATACCGTTTGGCGAGGTACGCCAAGTAAAGAAGCTAATGTCCTGCCCAATTGACTACACTGTCCCGTTGTGACGATAGCGAATCAAGCTTGGAGCACTGTGGTCATACCTAGCCCTCGCGCGAAAAATACTATACGTCATTCTCATACATGGAATTAAACATTGAACTCTTTAATGGGCAACCTTGTGCCGAGAAAGACATGCAAAACTCGAACCACAACGATAGCGGCGAGCACAGTCATCGGTAGTCGGAATGACTCTCGAACCAAGTAGTACAGCCGCTATTTGTATACGCTGTTACGGTTGCCGTGTAGCACCCCGGGCAAAATGATGCTCGACCACCATGCCTCATCGAAACGAAGGGTGTATTCCCAATTTGGTGTGGTTGTCTCGAGGGGTTGCCGGTCTGGCTGGCTCCCCGCAGTGCTTACAGGCCCCTTTGTGTGTGTACGACTTTAGAGAGACCCTCTCCACGAACTGTCAAGTTCTACAGGAGAACTTCCGCGTACAAACGTCGCCTAGAAGAAAGGATCAAGCCGCCCCTCTCGGACCTGCAGGCTCACCGAAAGTGAGAGCAGCTGCAAAGCCACGACAAGGACTTACAACGTCACCTGCCGAGTGCCTCCTGCGGAGGCCGGCCCGTACAGGCCCACCGAAAGTGGGAGCCGCCGGTCCACAACCAGACTCAATGCCTGTCACGTGACGTTCACGTGAGCAAGATCCCGCCTGCGATTTTATTGAGCCTATTTAAAGGGGCTCCGCAATGTACTTTTAAACACTTCATTCTCTTCTTATCTTTCACCAACCATTGAATAAACCGTGCAAGTTTCGCACTATGAGTCGTCTCGTCTTTGCCTGGTCACCATGGTCTACCAGACGCCTGCAGCCCGCCGACAACGCCACGCTACCCAAAAGTAACGTCGGTCGAGTTTCAAGCAACTGGCGTCGCAACAACTGTTGGCAGCGGTGAGGTATACGCTACCCTGGAGAACGCAACAACGCGCATCCCTGGACGTACTACAGCGATTGAAACGCGATACTCGGAGCGCGTGGCTGCCGCCACTTGTTGCACCACCGCAGAACGCCGGGGACACTAAGCTGGTCACTTGGGGAATGAAGGCCTATGTGACGCATTGCGAATGCATTCATCAGCTATCAGCCAGCGATCACCGGTGGCGCAAACCAGAGTATCGCGTTTCTATCGCAGCGCACTAGGAACACTAGTAATCGCTGGTGCTCGCGTACATTCGCTAATGTACAATATCCACATCAATTTGATTAGACAAAACTCTTTCGCTATGGAATTGGTGACAACGTTAAAGAAATTTCGGATACAGGTCTGCGCGTATGGTGCCGAGCGATAACAGTGATAATACCGTCAAAAAGGGTCATCGACAAAAAGCAAAACAATGTACGCGTGACATTACAAGGTCAGCGTATTTCTCAAAGATTAATTGGGGTACTTTTCATATGAAGCGGGGAAAAGATGTTCATACTAAGCGTCCGCCACGTCCACAGACGCTGGTCCGTAAGTCCGCTTCACTGCGCGAGGAATCTTTCCTGAGCGAGGAAGAAATGCGGCGGCGAGCTCGGCAAGATAGCATGTTCCGTTGCGTTCTCACAATCTTTGAAACTTCTAAACAGCGTGGCGGGCCGGTCCTAAAGGGCATCTTCGGCTGTCAAACGTTACTGCGTCCCCAGGTAATTGACGGATAATACGTTGCTTTGGATAGAAAGGTTGTGTAGGGCAGTCAGCCTTAAGCTCTGTCAAAAGACATTCTCACTGCTGTCGCCGCTGTATGTGCTGTGACTCATGAAAACTATGTGTGGCTAAGTAGAAAGCACAGCTATTTTTAGACCGAGGTAGAAAGCGAGTCCTCACAGAACGACATCGCGTTGATGGCATGACATTGCGGAAGGTGCGGGAACCTTTGAGGGAGACCGTAGGGAGACCTTGGCGCGCGATAGCTTTCTATAGCTACTTCGCCCACTTCGGATGGTTAGACGGCGGCGGGCGAACTCGTACACGGTTTGGGATTGCGACAGCGTGAAGGACCCACTTTTTTAAAAATGGGGCGGGTAATACGAGCGACGACGACAGCAAAGAGCGGAGAGAGAAAGCGCAGGTTCGGAGGAAGAGGAGACTGAGGAGGGCGCTTCGACCGCCCGATCCGCATCAGACACAGCAACAGTCGAGCGCTGCCACTTGACGGATAGCATATACAACGAGGTTGCAGCCAGGATATTACATACTACGGATACTGGGTGTTGCTACGAAATTTAAACTGGGGTTCTGTGATTTCACCAAGATATACTGCGTCGTGGGATCGTTTGGCATTGTGATTGACAGCGAGATTGCCCCCTTCGTGTGTCTGCTTTATCTGACCACAAGGTTTCGTGATTCACCGACGGCATAGGAATATGCAGCAGGCCATACAAAAAGTTATCGCTGACTTTGACATCTTCGATGGCTTCCGTCACATTTTTTCCCCCTTCAACTCTACTCTTTGGCTCCCGGCCGGAGCACAAAATACATTTGATATTTGTTTCCGCACAGTAGCAGTTGATCGGCTGTCAATATGTGCCCCTGGTATGGTCTCTGCATACTAACTAAGGTTTCCAAACTACAGAGCGCCACAGGTTCTGTTACATGTGCTATTAAAAAAAATAGATCACATTTCTTTTCTTGGAAATGTGTAGTGACGACGAGCTACCCGAATGTAAATGAATGTGCTTCTCAAAACTTCCAGCACTCCTGCTTGGAGAGCGACCACTGCAACTGTGGTGTGCTTTAGGTAGTCAAAAATAAGCTTAGAACAGTTACGCTGTTCTAAGGCTGCGTAATTTGTGAGAACCTAACGGAGCAAGCTGCCTTGCAGTGTGAGCAGCCATGCCGTGCCTTTGCGTCGTCCAGAATAGGCGCACAGCGCAGTGAAGTTGACGCAAGATACAGAGCCCAAGGACGCGGCAGACGCTCATTATGAATAGTTTATCTTCTCGCCTAGAACAAAAAAAGACTCTGATCAACTCTTTTCTTACTGGGCCTATATAAATCGATTAATTTGGTAGAGTTTTTCTACGCGCTGTTCAACATTTCCGACGAAATCCTTATACTGGCAACGTCATGCACAGTCTGAAATGACGATTGAAGTTAAACTATTTGTCAGATTTGACCATTTCCGGCAGATTGGGGAGTCTAAAAATAAAACTTCGGCTTGAGGCACCATTAAAGATAGCCTCCAGTGCTCATAGCACTTCCTCAATAAAGAGACGCAAAATATGCACTTTTGTCGACACGGCAAGATAATTTTTAAACGAGAGCAGCGGTGAAGACACAGAAACTTCTCTCGTGTCGTACAATTTTCCGATCAGAAGTCTAGGCTGTTTTAACGATGTCTGAAACAACGATAAATGCTCATGAGCGCGTGTTACTTCTATTGTGTATGTAGATTGATAATTGCGTTTGACTAACATCAAACGCAACCTTATCCTACTCCCATATGGTTGCTTTTATCTATTAGCGTTTCTAAGCGTATGTACAAATTATTACGAGCAAGCCTTCCTATTGTGTGGGCTTTCACTCACGCAAGAACATGCAGCCGATTTCAGACCTATCTGCTACCGAAGCTTGACTGGCAGACTAATCTCTTACGTTCTGAACACCACCTGTGCAAGAGCCCTTATTCATTACTGTACAATATTGTGCAACACTCCACCCTATTCTATAGTACTGTACAGGAACTGAACAATGCACGTGGAGGCCCCAGAGCCTGCCGTTGAACGTGCCCTAGACAAGCTCACTTGCACAAAAAAGCAGACAGAACGCAATAATCACGTATGAGGAGGCTTCTACATGCTCCCTGAGCTGACAGCCATTGCAATGCTAGTAGTACTGACACCAACAAATCTGCATCACTTTTTTGCAAGCATGGTCTGACTCACAAAAGTTGAGAACTAGGAGCCAGGCGCATATTTTGCATATTTCAGAATTTTTTTTTTCACTCTCAATTATTACTTCCATTCATGTTCCTTGAGGTGCCATTTCCCATAAGAATTCTCAGAAACTGTCCGAGGAATTATAACTGCTTAACACCCATTCGAATAAGCAGTGATCAGACTATAATTTCGTGTATCACTCTACACGTTGCGACAACTACGTCTTGAAATAACACGTTAAAACACAGAAGCACCTAAAATGAGCACACTTCTAACGGTAAGGAAAGAGTTAAACTTTACGAAATATGTTATCTTTTATACAGGGCATCCCAGCTAAATCAAGACAAGGCTAAAAACTATTTGTGTGCGCTGTAGGAGAATGCAACTAAAATAATGTTGTTGTCCACTCTATAGAGTAAAGCATGCAACACAACAATTTGTTCCTCGTCACAAACAAAGCACGCGAAGTATGTAACCTCTCACGTGACTACGCGTTGCACACAACCTAGCACTCGGATTGTAATTTGACTATACGAGAAAATATAATTCTGTTACGCGAAAACTCAAAGAAAGCCATTCACACACACAGACCGGCCGCGGCGTCCGCCATTTTGCGCGCGCCGGCGCGATGGATGTCTTGGGGGGCCACGAAGCGGCGCGCCCGGTTCCTTGCATCAACTCCAGCTGGCGCTCGCCTCCGCCGCATCGCGGCCCACGCAAGAGGCCGTGGTTCCACCACAAAGCTCGCCTTCGTGCATAGCGTTCGCGGCAAGCGTTTCCAGGTAAACATTACGGTTACATACGCTCCAGTTGCCGGGAAGCGTGAGAAGCAGTCGGGGATCTTTGAATGCTATCGCGTTCCACTCTTAAAGGCGAAGCTTAAGCGTCCTCCAAATTTTTGCCCCACGATAATGCCCCTGCGCTCTCTGCATCGACAGTGCGCGAGTTATTGGTACTGCAATTCCATTCATCTCCTGAATCACCGTGCGTGTTTCAAAATGTGTGTAGGGTAGCAAACTAGACTCAGTCTGGTTTCCGCAGTCTGCATTTCCTTCTTTCCTTCTCTCTCTCTTTCTCTCAGAAATGTGTGTTTGTGCGTGAGAGAGAGAGAGAGAGAGAGAGAGAGAGAGAGAGAGAGAGAGAGAGAGAGATATGCGGGTGTTTCACATTTTTTGGGTGATCTCAGAATCCATTTATGCGCAGTTACTTCCTACGTCAACAAGCTTAACTCAGTTTCCCATCAAGAGTTCTAAATGAAACTTTGCACACTTATTTCTTGCATACGTAACCGTGCAATGAACCACCAGAATTAGATCGTACGTCAACTTTGGATATGGCTTCATCTTATAGCAAGGCAGATTTATGAGAGGAGCATGCGCTTTTCGTTAGTTCATTATGCTTTCAGGATTCTTCACATGTTCTTAGCTCTGGTTCATTGCGCAGATTATTATGTTAAATAATAATCACGCCATGGGGCTCTCACGCCAGCACATAATTAAATTGTGTGCTGGCGTCAGAGCCCCATTAGTTAATTGAAGGTTAAATAAAATAATTATGAGAAATTTTACATCTTATATAACAGTGCGATTGGTCCAGAGAAATGTGCTCTATAAGATAAAATAAAAATCCGTATTCTTACTTTTCTACAATTCCTTTTTCCGAGCTTCGCGTCATACTTTAACAGAAGAGAACTTCCTAGGGTGCTTTTAGCAACGAGAGATGAGGAGGAGCCAGTGTATTGTGTCTAACGAGGTGTATTTTGAAGGAGACCACATTCATGTATTTGAAAGCTTGTGAAATGAATTTTTTTGAACATTCTTCACGAACTTTTGGGAACTCACAATAATTCATTGGATTACTTAATTTTCAGCGCATCAATTTTTTTATGGTCAAGAAAATTACTTTTCTGCAATATTCCGAAAACAGTCGGATCGTACGAATTAAAGCTTTAATGGAACTGAGTGCTGCCATACGATCAATTTGCGACAAAGAAATAAAAAAAAATTCAATCAAGAACTTTAGCATAGCAATACACAAGGTCGTTCGAAGTCAGAAGGATGAAGTTTAGTCAAATCTATGAGCTGTCTATCATCAATATGAGACAGTAGAGCCAGATTTATCTCACCTAGTCTTCGTATAAATCTTTGACCTTTAAAAGTCACTTCTGATCAGCGACTGGTACGTCACGTGCCTTTAAAAAAAGTAACAATGACACTGCTTGCTCAAGCACCTCAGTTAAATGCGTAAATAAGCACCTTCATGTAGGTGGACTAAGTTACTGTCTTCTCCATTTTCTCTATCTTTTTTTTTTATATAGTGAATAGCTTTATTTGGCTCTTTCGCCCGTTGTCGTGGTCGGTGGTCGCACTTTCACCGCCGCACTTTCTGGCGCAAACAATTTTCGAGCCGCGTTCGTCGACGAACGCCAGCAGGAAATACATCAAATTAAAAAATAAAGAAGGAAAACCTTCCATGCGAACGCAGTTCCCAAAATCTTATGCGTCGATGATGCGGCATTTGCAACTGTAAAATAAATATATCGTCAAATTTCATTTAACATGAAGGGCTGTCGCGGAGGTTGTGAAAATAGGCAATATGGACGCCAGTGGGAAGCTATTGAACTTGACTTGGTTGTAGACGTGCTTTCCTAACGTCGTCTGTTAGACGTAGATTTGTGCGTGTAAGCGAATAGCTGGGCTTGCCGGCACGTGGTACCGCGCGAGAGCTTCGGCCCGTCTGAAAGTTTAGATGCCGTAGAGGAGCGATCGCGAAGAACCACCCTCCTCTTCTCCCATCGCTCTCTCCCCCCGTGGCGGCTGCATGAAAGGGCTCCCGTGCCGATGCAGATGCACTGGCTAACGGCTGTTTTCTCTGCGGAATTCCGCAATTAAATAACAAACACTGCCTAAACGTACTTACTGCAACTAACACACGCCTTCAAGCGCATCATTGCTTTAACAACGCGAATAGCTTTCTAGAAGCGTTCGGCTATTCGTTCACATTCAAAATCATTGTCGACGGTTTCTACACAATGTATTTTCCTCATAAAAACACCCTTTGCATGCCTAAAGATATTAATGAAGGCGCAGTATCGTGTGCCGAGTAATTTTTATACTGCTGATGATGATTTATCGCCATCCCCTTTAAAACAAGGCGGTGACAAGTAGTTATCCTAGACTGCTTTACTTAATCAGGTATGTTATACATGCTTTTCATTCTAGCATTGTTTGTATAAATCTCCTTAATCTTCCCTTTTTTAATGCGTGAGCATTCTTTGGCGAGTACCCCAGCAAAATCTGTCCTTAACGCGAAAATTGTCACATCCTTTATCTGCAAAATAAATGCATAAGTGGTGAAGTTAAGACATTTAATCATTATAACAGTGTAAATGTAGATGACTGGTGGCTTTAAAATCGATAAGAAAGGAATGGAAACTGAAAACAAAAATGATAGAGAACCATTCCCGTCATGCCCCCTTGAAAGCTTCCTTTCCTTGACAACTTACTTTTCCGCATTACTGGTGTGGGTGCAAAGAAGCCTGCTTTGGGTTTGCGGAATATGATAGAAGAGCTGATTGGTAGATGTGATAATAGCGTAATAGTAGACGATAGGCAGCCTTTAAAAAAAAAAAAAAAGTGACGTCACCGCGCTCAGGTCGTAACAAAAAAAGAAGAGAGAAAGAAAATCAAATAATTCGGAAAAGATTAACAAAAATAAAAATGTGCTGAAGGCTGTAATAAAAGAAGATTGTAACCCCGTGATTGTATGGAATAGAATTATGTTTTGAACGTTATAATATGGTCTAAGTAGGATAGCAACAAACATGCAACAGAAATTCTGAGAATTGTCGACTAATGCGTAAGCATTCTTTGGCACCGCATAAACGATGGGTAGACTCGCATAAGCTAGGAAAAGTAGGTAAGCAAAAGCGAAGTAACAGCCGAGCCAACGAATGCTTACGAGACAACGCTCAGAATTTCTGTAGCATTTTTCTGACTCAAAACTTCTCTATCTATCTTGTACCACTACCTATGCCTGTAACCGACACGGTCTCATCAGTCTCTTCCCTGCTTTCCTTCCACCAATATTATAAACGTGTCTTGCTCATCTCGAGTGCTCACGGGCTGATGCTTTCGTCCACTTTAAACCCAAGCGCTTCTGGAAGGTGTACGTTGCGTACGGTTCTCACAGGATGAATCCCTTCGCATTCTATTAGGATGTGCTGAGTGGTCTCTGGATTTTTGCTGAAGCGTATACATGCCTCGTCTAGTTCCGAATGTTTGCTATGTTTTTGTCCTTCGGCAACCGCCTCGAGCCTCAAATGGCAAGGCAGTGCACTTTGTGTTATCACACAGACTTTCGTTTCTATTTTTTTCTCGCTGTGGTAAATCTCCACGGTCTTTTCGTTCTTTGCATCCAATTCACCCCGTACTTCGTTGCCAACGTTCTTGACCTCTTCTTCCATTCTGCGTCCATGCCTTTCAGGTATGGAAGCTTGTGCACTTTAGCCGCCCATTTCTTTTGATGCATGTTTCGGAATATTTCTTCAAAACTAATCATAATCTGCGCTTCTCTGACTTCAAAAGAGGCCCAACCCATGTCACCCTGCACTGCCTCACTTGTGGTTTGACCGTGGGCTCGCAAAGCCAACCGGCCACCGATATTTGGTTAACTTCCAACCCCGACAAGATATAAGACTTTAAGCACAGAATAGCATTTACGAATGTTAGCGCTGCCACCATTACTTCTTTCCAGATTTCACGCACCACATCATACTTATTGTGGCCCCAATGGCCCCAATGTTTTATTACTGGTGCTTTCCGCTTCCCCCTTAATTTCACATTACCTTGGTGGGTGCTAGAGCAACTATTTTCTTAGTTTACGTATACGCCGGTGTATCTATATTGCTTGACCACGGGTACGATTTGCAGCTGAATAGATACCACGTTCTTACTCGTCTTTCCATTACAGATCCTAATTCCCGGTTTCCATGTGTATACTTAACGCCTAGATTTGCCGCTGCGTTGCCACACATATTCGCAAGTGTCTGTAAATTTCTTGGATTGTCCGCTAGTATTAGAACGTCGTCCGCATACAACAGTGCGGGCACCTTCTGTTGCGCCATTTGTCTATTACGCATGTAGGATAAATCAAATCCTAATTCGCTGTTTTCCAGTCGTCTATCTATCCCCTTACCATTAAGCCTGAACAACAATGGAGACAGAGGACATCCTCGCTTCAGTCCTTGGTGAATTCCCACTTCTTCATTACCTTTTTCGACCTTCCCATACAACTTGTACTCGGTTGTTTCTATATATCTCCCTCAGCAGCTCCACAATATCGTCCTGTATTCCTTCGTGCTTAAGAACATCCAATAACAATTCGCTGTCTACGTTGTCATAGGCTCCTTTACTATCTAGAAATGCTAGCGATAAAGGTCTATTCTGAGCTACTGAAATCTCTATGCACTAAGTTAGTACAAACATATTATCCACTAAGCGTCTCCCTGGTAAGAACCCATTCTGTAGTCCCCCCCGCATATGATATTTCTCGATCCACTTCGACAGTTCTAATTTTATAGCTTGCAATGCCATTCTATAAATCCCCGACGTTACTGCAACTGGACTGTACGAGCTCGTCTTATCCTTATCACCTTCGCCAATTCGTAGATGAGGTACATCCTGCTTTCCCGTCATCCAACCGGAATTTTGATTCTTTCTAATCACTTGCTCTATGGCATTAGTCAGCAGCCGTGGTTGCTTAGTGGCTTTGGTGTTGCGTTGCTAAGAACAAGGTCGCGGGATCAAATCCCGGCCGCGGCAGCCGCATTTCGATGGCGGCGAAATGCAAAAACGCCCGTGTACTTATATTTAGGTCCACCTTGAAGAAGCCCAGGCGGACAAACTTAATTCGGAGTTCCCCGCTACGGCGTGCCTCATAATCAGATTGTGGTTCCTGCACGTAAAAACTTATAATTTTAAATTATGGCATTAGTGAACACTGCCTTGCTCATTGAACCCAGGTTTCTGATTATCTGTCCTGAAATTTCGTCGGGTCTTGCAGCCGTGTTATTAGGGACATTCTGCTTTTTCCCCCCAGTAAATTGATTTCGAGATAACGACGCCTCTAGCGGCATCTTGAAATGAAGTCAATGACACTTTTCGTCGTTGCCGACGGTACACTATGGTCTTACACAAATTGGCGCCAATCATCTTGAAATACGGTGGCAACAACATAATTAAAGCTCTGACTTATGGTGCATCATGTATCTGGCTTCAAATCAGAGATAAATCTTTTTCGGTTATTTAATTCCGAAAAGGATTAAAGACGCTGTCCAAGCGGGTGCGCAAGGTGGGGAGAGCAGTATATGGTTTATTCAACCCTGTTTGCATGTGGCTGTCATCGCCTACCTCTTCACAGGGGCGTGAGCGCCCTTTTACCTATATACCCTGTTTTTTTTTTTTCCTCGCCGCTGGAAAACGCGCACTGCCATTTCGTATTTCTTGCAACCGTCGCGTTCGATCTCAGGTTGCACACCGAGCGTAATACCTGCAACTTCCGCAGAGAAGACTATGCTAGCACGCTTAACTATTTCGTTACCACTAGAAATGTGCTCATTTTCGGTGATTTTATGTTCTAACGTTTTATTTCAAGACATAGTAGTTGTAAAGTATGCTGCGATACATGACATTATATCAAGACCGGTGTTTTGAATGGATATAAAGCAGTAACAATTGATCAGACTGTTTTTGAGAATTCTTGCGTGAAACTTTAATAAGCACCTCAAGGAGCACAAAGAAAGTGATAATTAGCTATTAGCTAGTGACCACCGAATTATCGCAGCAGCATCGTGATAGTTCGCGGCGGAGTAACGCGGTGGAATAAGCAAGAGGTATACCTAATCTCAGAGGTATGCACGTGAGCTGTGATGCTGTAGGACGTGTACATGAGCGAAGATGAGTACATACCTTTGAAACACGTAGTGGCGGCACGCGTCACTAAGGTCGTCCTTTTTTACTTTTATCCGAAGCAGCGAGCCCAGCCATTAGTGGCAGGTTCGTTGCAAGTAAAGCAGGCGACATTCCACTGGCGGGACGCCGATCGTATGTGCCTAGGAATCAGCCTTTCAGCACGGTTTAAAAAACAAAAAATTAATGTGAAAATTTGAGCGATAAAGGTGAATATTACTGCCCATGCGCACGACTTGATGTATTTGTTTCTGAGCACTGTGTGTTCTATAGGTGACATTGAATGTTTCGGCCGTTTTGCATTGTTTGTTTGCTTAATAGACAATACGTTCAGTGGCATGTTAGACGCAATGGTCGCGTACAAACGCAATTTTTGCACACAGTGCAGCCTTCTTTAGCTATACAAGTTCAAACTCTACGTTCTATCACATTGGTTGTTCTTTTACAGCGAAGCTGTTTACGGGTAGGTTCTGGCGGATCTCGTCTCCGTGGACATAGACCAACAATTTTTCATGCGTGGGCCGATCCCGAAGATAGTGCAATGCCAAGTCGACCCGCGGCAGAGGTGAAGCAGACGTAAGCGCTCCTCATACTTGGGCCGGTCCCGAAGATAATGCAATGCCGGGACGACCCGCGGCGGAGGTGAAGCAGACGTTAAATGGCCCACATTCACAGCTTCGCTGGTCATCCTTCTTCAGAGATTGGAAGGGCACTTAATTTTTTTTCTTTTGTTTATTTTAAACCAGGCCAAAAGGCCTGGAATGTGTCATGCTGCAAGCGTTTCGCCTTTCAAGACGGTCGCGTTTCGCATGCCACGGATGGCACTTGCGCCTCTGGTAGTGGCGCTATACGATAATAGAACGATAATAGAATTTGCATACTTAGCAATGGCGAATTCGTCTCGGCAGCCGGAACTTCCTGGGCCGAGTGTCTAAAGACGGCAGATTTCACATCGTTCACCCACTGGCGTAATACGTTAGTGCGAATTAAGAGCTGGAGACTCGGTTTGGTAAGTCCATCTGCTCGTCCCTTCCATTACTATTGTCATTTTAGCAGCTTAGTAGGCAGATTTAGCGACTGAGTTTGCTCTGCTTAGCAACATCTTTTCTTTATTGAGCGCCTGCCTAATTATTTTTAGCATCGTGACAGAAATTTGGCGACATTTTAGCGACGTCTAAGTTAAAAAAAAGTTGCTCGGAAAATTGCTTTCTAGAAAATGCTTTATTATTCAAAAGCTACATAAGGGCGGTCGAAATTGGCTCGACAGCGCGTGGGCTCTGTGACCATGATGAAGCAACATAGTCTGCACATGTTCTACACTCATGGAGGTCAGACGCTGCGTTTAATTGCACCAAGGGAAACAGCTTTCACATTGTGTTCACAATATATTTTTGTTATTATTATTCGTTATAAAAAGCGCTTACAATGGGCCTTACCGTTGCGCGTGCTGCAGGTTCACCAGTACGTTTGATTGGTCGACATTAGAAAGCCGTAGCAGTAAATGAAATTGCCAAAGCCTAATGAAATACATTTTATGGCAAGATCTAAAACTCAGTATAGGTAAAAAAGGTGTGCGCCTTTGTACATGCAACTGTACAAAGGCGCACACATCGGAGCGGCTGAGCTCACTGACGCGAATCTGAACTCAGCGCTTCCGTTTCTCGCGCCTATCGGAGAAGTCAGTATACGCACGGAGTTTTCAGGTGGATCAAAGGGCGGCAAAGTAATATTTGACCTATATAAAGGTCAGGCAGTTGTCATTACCGAGTTAACAACATGACCAAGCTCGTGTCGCATAATATAGTATTCACTTCACAAAGCCGAAAACGAGAGAATTTGCAGGCATAACGTGGACCAAATGTGTATTTGTGCTAGGAGAATGAGGTGGCCCATGTTCTTTTGAACAATGCTAGACTTGTAATTTAGATATAAAGACGGTAAACGCAGGATTTCAACTCATTATGCATTGTTTGTATATACATTAGTAAAGTAAGATTCCTCTACGCCATACTGATAAATTCACTGTTCATTCCGCACCTGCACGGACCCTAGACGAACGACAAACGTTTCAGAAGATGAGTTATCTAATTTTTAGCCAATACTACATTGTTACCCCCCCCCCCCCCCCCCTCCGACAACACCTACATTATATAAAATTCATTTGTAATATTAGCGAAAATTTTAGCGACTTCATTCATTCATTCAAGTAACTTTATTGAGTGTCCTGCGATTTTGTGGGGTGGGCCTGGACCCCGGGGTGCCTAGGTTTCGGCCAAGGGTTGTTCGCCCTTGGCGGCTTCCTCGGCTCGCTGGACGGCCCAGAGTTGGTGCTGCAGGTCCGAGGTGAGCAACGCAGACTGCCAGCGCACGCGGAGGCTGTCGCTCTGTTTGAGGCTGCGTCACCGTTATTGTGTATTACACCCGTGCATTCCCATAGGATATGCTCCAGGGTGGCTCTTCAGTCGCAATGTCTGCACGTGTAAGTCGTGTATAAATCTGGGTGTATTAGGTGCACGATAACTGGAGTCGGATAAGACCTGGTTTGTAAATGCCGCCATTCGACAGACTGGTTGTTACTTAATTTTGGGTGCGGCGGCGGGACTGTGCGCCTCTGCAATCTATGGTGTTGTGTAATTTCTTGAAATCTGGTAATTCCATCTTCCCACTCCCACTCGTCGGTAGTCGGTGGGGCGGGAATAACCGAGGCTCGGTCCGTGAGCTCTCGACCCATGCGGTGTGCCGCCTCATTGTAGTGTGTGTGCGGGTGTCCAGATGAGATGGACTTTTTTGTCGTGGTTATTAGCTAATTTTAGGAGTCGTAGTGCCTCTGGGGAGATTCGACCATTGGCGAAGTTTCGCATCGCCGTCTGGGAATAACTCATGATCATGCCATGCCCGCTTGTGTTTGTGCTATGGCTAGCGCGATAGCTATTTCCTCTGCGGTTTCTAAGTGTGGCTTGTTGACTGTATGCGCTCGTCGGGCATTTTTCCTCGCAATTTATCACCACTGCTGCGTAAGCGCGCTTGTCTGGCTGCGCCTACAAATGTGGTGTCCTTCGTGTTACCGAATTTCTACTGTATGTCGCGTGCTCTGCTTTCCCGCCTACCCTCATGGTAGGTGGGATGCCTATTCTTGGGTATTGTAAGGACGGTTATCATGTCTCTGATGTGTCTGGGTATATCTACTTTTACACCATGTTGGGTATGATACCTTATACCTAGGCGATCCAACATTTGCCTACCTGTTTTAGTTTTGGACGGGCGTTCGTATTGTGCTATGCGATGTGCCTCGACTAGCTCATCCAGTGTATTGTGTAGACGTAGCCGCAGTAGTCTATCGTTGATGGTGGTGATGGTGAGTCCGATTGCTCGCTTGTAGATTTTTCTGAATAAGTAGTCTCATTTGTATTTTTCTGGCGAGTACCATCGTAGGTACGATATCACGTATACGCTTCTGCTTATTACGAACGCTTGGACTAGCCTAAGCAGATTGCCTTCTTTCATTCCTTGAAAGCAAAGCATTAAGAAAATTTTGCGGCTTCATTGTCTTGGTTTAGCGACACGCCTAAAAAAGTTGGCAACACTGTCAATTGCGCCGTCTTCGTTTAGCCGTCGTCGTCGTGACGCTATCAAGCCACTTCCTCAGCATCACACTCATCCCACAACGAGGGAAAATACCCCTCACCACGGCCACTGGTGATCGACCTCACGGGCCTGCGTCGACGTGCGGTTGGAAGCAGGAAATCGCGCTGGCCAATTTGTATACGGGGTTAAGTACGCAGTGCATACTCCTGCAGCGGACGAATACGACGTTGTGCGCATCACAAATAAAGTTCTTGAGAAGATGGTGGCGTCCGCAGTGAGCTTCTGTCACAGTGAACGAGTTCAGAGCCCGATGAATCGCTGAAGACTGCCGATTTTTTTTACATCAACGTAAACCACGAAGTCATTGTGAGTAATTTTCTCCTCAAATTTCGTAGAAATAAGTCGCTTCACATTTTATTTTAGGCTACGCTGCTGCGTAATCAATTCAATACAAGACGACTGGTAGCAGTCTAACGTCCGACTACTGGCTGAACGTGACATTTCGAAAGCAGCGCTTTCCGAAAGACTGTCAGCATAACGCCCCAGCCCCATCAATGGGCCCTGAACACGATCACGGTCCGTTCCCTTAGCTCCACACTCTATCATGCAGCTCACCTTTGCATCACTCGTCTGCTCGTTAGGCAGCAAAGTGGCCTGCATCGCTGCTGTCTTCTCGAGGCTATCTTGGTTGATGTCTATGCGTATTGGGACCGGATTTCGTACGGCTATTTTGCGGTGAAGACAGCAAAATAGTCGTCTATGCCGACAAGTGGAACTCACCCATCACGATGTATTCAGTACTGTCTGGGTAGGTGACGTCCTCAGATAGTGCACCTGCAAACGATCCCGCAAGGAACAAGAGTTGCGTGTGGTTTCCATCGCTTCACGATTTGCCGAGCGCCATCACGTAGTCTTCGCAAGTGTTCAGCAGAGAAGCCGGCTTTAGAGCCGCAACAGCTACGCTCTCGTGGCTTCAGCGCTACTCTCAGCACCACTAGGTCCGCGGCTGCTGGGACCGCTTTGATTGATCATTTCGAGTCGCAGAATCGTCGCCGGTGCTCCTTGTCTATGCGACCGAACGCGAGAAGGTAATTTTTTATCGCACAATTTATGTTCCAGACATTGGTTTTCCAAAAATGAAACAGCGGGGCGCGGTGTCGGCATATCCGTCCTTACGTACAAGGTGAATTATGCCGAAGATAAAATATGCGGATCCCACGCACCGTGGAAATCGATGTAAGCGAAGATTTGTAGGCTGTTTCCGTTGATTGACGATAATTTACGGTGATGTTGGCGGCGATTGTGTAATTTCTTCAGTTTTTAGTCCAATACGAGTGGCGAGTTGATGTCAAACGTTACCTTGCGTGCACCACTGCTGTTTGTCTGCGTAGTCCACAGAACACACAGGGAGACGTGTTTGCTTGAGGCGTTGTGCGTCACTGTTAATAATCTCCGAGAAGGTTGAGCATTATCACTGCCTCACATGGCACATCGCATCGTGGCAGAAGTGTACAGAAGAACATTTCCTCAACAACGGCTAGTCAGCAAGGGGACTGCTTTGGCACGTTCGGCTGCTAGAAAGGAGCGTTCGGACATTTTACATCGGACTCGGCAGCGCAGCATGCTACACCACCACGGCTACCGGCAGAGACGCCAGCTCCAAGCGCTCTCTTCAGCCTATGGACGATTGTAATGTTTACGTTATCACAGCCCAACACGCGACCTCCACAGCCCAGCACCTGCATTTTTGTCGCATAGGAAAGCAAGCACAGCACGCGCCATACGCACAAAGTGCGACGCGCTGCCGCGGCGGCGCCGGCCGGAACGCGCAGAGGCGAGCGCCATCTGGGGGTGTTGCAAGAAACCCAGCGACGCGCGCCAGCTAGACCACAGCAGCGCCCGGAAAGCCGGGAGAACAGGCAAAGAAAGCTTCGCTTCAGATGTGCAACCGCGTTTATGAATATTTGGCAGCAAAGTGCTGCTGTTGCATCAAGCACCGCGAGTTTTATCGCAGTTTTTGTCATATGCACATTGAAGCGGCCTTCCTTCTCTTCTAGAAAAACAGGCACGCGTTATATGTTTCTTGCAAAGCTGACTACGCGCTCCAAAAATAACAATACACAGCCCTGAATACTCCCGCGCGTGAAATCTGCTCGTGCGCAGCCGTGGGAAAGATATGATTGAGCCCAAACGTCTTTTTTTTTTTTTTTTGACAGGACAAGGAGTCAATGTACTTTGATATAAAATCCGCGCTCTACTTTGGCAATGCGTGGTAAATTTAAGAGCGGTTTCGTGTTTGCTCGTGGCTCGGACAAGTGCGATAACCGATACACACAGTGCAATTACAGGCCTGTCTTTACGTGCATGGTCACTGCTCAATGAAATTCGCTCCAAAATTTTCAAAGTCTGCAAGTTGGCAGCGCTGCAAAGACTTGAAGCAGCGTCCCCCTTGCCTACCAGAGTTGACGCTGCTAACTTTCACAGCGTAATGAACTTTAGCCAGTTTTATGCACAAGAGCGAAACTGAACAGCGCGACCTAACGCCCATGAGAGACGCGACTGCTTGCACCTCACAGTCGAGCGACCATGAAGAGACAGAGATCGCGGCTTGATGACGATGCTCGCTTGATGCTCGCCCACGTGCGAGGCACAAGCAATCACGTCACTCATGGGCACCTACAGGGTGTCTACCAAATTGACATTTTCATATTCCCCGAGTTTTCGAGATTTTCCCTAAGTGCCTTTGCAAGATTCTCTGAGTGATACATAACTTTGCTTTATGTCAAAACGGGCTGACACCATGTCACTCGACGCTGTTACTCTCTACTAAGCATGTTAAAAAATAAAAAAAGACGACTTAATCCAGTTTCAATAGTGAGTAGTGTTTATTTCACTGAAAATAGAAAACTGAAAGGAGGGGTTAGTAAAATGCACAGCGAATATAATATCTTTAAAAAATGGTAAAGCCCATTGCAAATCGAGTCGAACATTTTTAAATACGAATAAAAGGAGATGCATACACAAGCAAATATTCTCGAAAATGAGCTATTTCTACCAACTAATAGCGAGATTATTGGTATTAGGCCCGAACGCTGTCCCAAGTGAGATTCTCTCTAAACAGCTGGTGCGTCAACCTCAACCGCCCTGACATACTCTCAGCCCGTGCACAACGCCTCACTGTTGCGTCTCACTCCTTTAAATAGTTTATATTGGTTTAAATGAGGGTCACCTGCATCTCAGCGTCAGCCAACACTTTGCTTTTTGAGCTCAAGCTCTTTCAATGAAGAGGCGGCACAGTTCCTTTCCCGATCATTCCTCAACGCGACGGTCCCTTCTGTTCTCGTCCTCGTTCCGCTGCGCGTTTGCCTCACGGACCATTTCAAGCATCTTCTTGGTCAGTTGTACATCAACATCCGATATTTCGGACTCCCTAGGGGCCGCGAAAACGTCCGAAAAAATTAATGCATGTATTCTACTGCCCTCAAAGCCTCAAACCGCCACAGGCAGGTCCGAAAAAGCTCTGAAGGCTTGCCAGTACATTTATTAGGCATATCGGCGCTCGTACTGCGACAGGAGACGGCGGGTGCCCGCGTGTATAATTAGGGAATACACACTGTGTCCCGTGACAACTGCCCCTTCCTACGCTTGTTAAGCTTCACCGCGTAGCACTGCTGTGCGGAGGCGAAGCTGCTTTTCAAGAACCGGCATTACGCCACGCGCCGTGCTTTCTAGTCGAAGCCGATCGCGAGGATTACAGAGGCGGAGTCCGGGCCATTGCTGACAGCGGCGAATTCTTTGAATGAAAAACACGGCACCGAACGGCAAGAACCTTAATAGCGAACGTCGAAGCAGCTAGGCCTCGCGTTGCCGCGGTAGTGGCTACGGCTGCCAGCGGACCTGCGTTCGAGAGCGCCAGTTCGAGGCGGCGAGATGATAAAAACGGCGGTGTTGGCTTTGATTAATGCCGTTTCGAACCTGCGGTCGCGGCAAAAACTCGGGAAAATCTGACGGCCAAGGGTTCTTGCATCCGAAATTTCAGACGTTCCCATACAGTGACTCTATGGGATACGTGGTGTTGCCGCGATGCCGTCCGCATTATCGGACATGTCCCAGAAATCGGGAGTCCGGAAAAACGGTAGTTGACTGTACACTGGCAACTCCTCCAGCCGACGACACCACGTCAACAATTCGTTACGATTCCTCTCTTTTACTCGAGCCAGCATGAGAGCAACTTTCCTTACTTTTCAGTAAAATGACAACTCGTTTTCCCTGATAGAAGCACAAATTCCCCGAGTTTTCTTTGAGTATTTCCAGGCTATTCAAAATCCCTGAGAATTCCCGGTTTTCCCGGTCGGTATACACACTGACCTACCCTCTAAAAAAAGTTTACACCCTTTGGGTTGTATTTTGTCTCCAAACAATAATCGTCATCTGTCGTGCCCGCATTTCCTTTCTTAAGCGCTGCGAGCATGGTACTTCCTAGTCACAAACGGCTTGCGCGTTATCAGCTTCGCACAGCATTCTCGACAGGAAAGTAGCGAAGGCCGAGTTTTCAAGAGAGGGAACGCAAGAAAGGCCGATGACGATTATTGTAACTTTTTATAGAGTGTACTATGGGCATCACAGCTGCGCCCTTCGGCAGTTTAGTTTGGCTTTTCGGTGTGAAACTGGTAGGAATTCACCAAGCTGTAAAAATTAACAGCGTCAACTTCTCGCATTTCTGGAAACAGTTATAAGTTCCTCTTCCGATGCTAGCTTGTTTTCTATAGGGATCAATCACATGGCTCTTTCGGGTCAACAAATTATTCAAATTCGCATAATTACTAGACCAATTACTACACTGGGGCACTTTCAAATGTATGACTCTCGTAAAAGTAACCCAGAGAAAATAATTTAATTCTACTTCCCCATTTCTAAATAATGTCAAACGCATTTCGTGAAAAACCCGATATATGCTCTCAAAGGGACCATGTACATTATTATATATGAGCATGGTTTTGTAGACAAACTGTCGCTTTCCTCCTCCCCCGGGCACCTTCCCCCTCTTGCGGCAAGCGCGTGCATCGGGCCCTCTTATCCTAAGTTGGGATCTATATAGGGCGAAGCTTTGTGTGAGAGCATAAAAAGTCGAAACATGAGTTTGTGTTTATTAATTATCCGCAAAAAGTGACACGAAAGCTTTATTCAGGCATTGTAGAGAGGCTAATGCAATGTCGCCGTCGCTGCCGCGGATATGCGAAAGCGAATTTTATGGTTCTTTTTCTATTTTTGCCAAATATATTGATACATGCATATTGCGTGTTTCTCGTGGACGATGCGCGCGGGCGCCCCGACGAAGACGCCGAACGTTCTCTCGCTCTCGAGCTGTCGGCTAAACTGGCCAGCGCTGCAGTTATCCTTTGTAAATATACTTTGTAAATAGTTTCCCGTTCTTAATCCTTCATTCGCGTAACATTTTGGTGGAGGGTGCCGTTCCCCGTCCTCGCCACAGAGATCCGCAGCGGCCGCATCGTCCTGCTTTCTGCCATGGCTCCCGGTGACGGCACCTCGTCTTCTCCTACTCCTGTGACCCCGACAACAACGTACATTACGGTTACCAATCCCCGCGGTCCTGGCATATTCTCCGGCCAAGATAATGTCGACGTTGAGGACTGGCTCAGCCTGTATGAGCGTGTTAGCCGAAACAACCACTGGGACCCTACCATTATGCTAGCGAACGTTCGATTCTACTTGGGCGGAACTCCTCGTGCCTGGTTGCGGACACACGAGGACGAGATCTCTAGCTGGGATGCTTTCAAGGAGAAGCTCAGCGACCTCTTTGACAATCCCACCAGTCGGCAGCTGGCTGCTAGAAAAGTGCTTACTACCCGAGTTCAGTCTTCTACTGAATCGCATGTCTCGTACATACAAGACATGCTCGCTCTTTGCCGGAGAGTCGACGAGAAAATGGCTGAGGTTGACAAAGTCGGCCACGTACTCGAAGGGATCGCGGACGACGCGTTCAACTTGTTGGTCTTCAGAAATGTGTCCACCATCGACGTCGTGGTCAAGGAATGCCGCCGCTTTGAGCTCGCCAAAAGCCGCCACTTCATTCACAGTTCTCCCGGCTCCCTAACACGGCTGCGACGTCGTCTTGCGTCCACCTTACCACTTCACCACCCTTAAATGAGCACGTCACACGTATTGTTCGCCGCGAGCTCCAGGCTACAAGTCCTGCGCCATTCCATCCACGCCCACTTGACCCCACCGTTGACCAACCAGCCCCAGCGATCTCTCTTCAGGCAGTTGTGCGGCAAGAATTTGAACCCTAGGTTTTCCTGTTGCCTGCTCCGTCTCCCGACCTGACGCCCTACCGGTGCCGACTGCTACGCCTCACAGCGATCTGTATTTCCCTCCCAGATACCGCAACCCTAGCGAGGGGAGAACTGCGGACGACAAGACCATTTGCTACCGTTGCCTCCGCATTGGCCACGTCGCTCGCCACTGCCGCACCTCCTGGACGTCGCTGTATTCGAGCTCCTTTTCCCCGTCTCCTCACCCATATGCCGACCCGTGCCGTTACTGGCCTCGCCGCATGCCTCTTACCTCCGACGTATCCATCGACGACAGTCGCCCTGCTCGCTCGCCGTCACCTCAGCGCAGTCGGTCCCCGTCGCCCCAGCCACGCCGCTAATCGTCGCCGACCATATATGGACCCTCGCGGACGGAAAACTAGACCATGCAGCTCCTGGAAGTAGTGCTGCATTAGCTTCGTCGTGCCGAAATCCCCCATTGACGCTCCCAACGAACCAGAACTTACTTGATGTTCACGTGGACGGTGTCCCTTTGACGGCGTTAATAGATACTGGAGCTCAGGTGTCTATAATGAGTTGTAACCTCCGTCGTCGACTGAGGGAGGGCCTCACGCCTGCCACTACACGAGTCATACGCGTGGCCGATGGCAGCACTGTTGCCATCACTGGTATGTGTACTTCCCGTATAAGTATCGCCGACCGCCACGTTCCTGTTCTTTTTACAGTGCTGACCAATTGTCTCCATGACCTAACCCTCAAACTCGACTTTTATACGGCGTATTCAGCTTTGATCGACTGTTTTGCCGGTACCCTTTGCCTCGAACTTCCTCTACTCGCACATATTCGTGCCGAACTACCAAACAACTTTAGTACGACCTCCTCCGTCCGCCTGCCGCCTAAAGCCTTGACTTTCTTCGATTTGCGATTATATTTTCCCGAGCCCGATGGTGATTACGTCGCCGCACCTGTACCTGATGTCCTTTTGATGCGCAATATCACTGTGCCCCACTCCGTCGTCACCGTCGCCGATAACCGGACATGCCTCCCCGTCGTCAGTTTTGGCCTGACAAAGGAAGTTCTACCCCAAGGCATATCGGTTGCAACGCTGCGTGCTATCGGAGATAACCACGTCACGACGTTTTCTGTAGACGTCTGCTCAGATTCTTCACCATGTCGACGGGGTGCTATTTGCCCTGACGCAATACTTCGCCGCATGATTGCCGCGGACCTATTGCCTGAACAAGCAACAGCTCTGTGTCGCCTTTTGGTTTCCTACCACGACATCTTCGACCTCAACAATCGCCACTTGGGCCAGACTTCAATTGTTAAGCATCACATAACTACTGGTGATGCCAGTCCTATTCATCGCCGGCCATATCGAGTTTCTGCTTCAGGGCGTAAGGTTATTCAAGATGAAGTGAACAAGATGCTTGTCAAAGGCATTGCTGAACCTTCGTCGAGCCCTTGGCGTCGCCCATGGTGCAATTGTTAAAAAGAAAGATGGCACAAGGTGTTTCTGCGTAGAGTATCGTCATCTAAACCACATTACCAAGGAAGGCGTATACCCCTTGCCTCGCGTTGACGACGCCCTCGATTGTCTCCACGGTGCCAACTACTTTTCATCAATAGACCTTCGCTCTGGTTATTGGCACATTTCTGTGGATGAAAAGAACCAAGAGAAGACCACGTTCATCCCCCCTGATGGCCTATATCAATTCATAGTTATGCCATTCGGTCTATGCAACGCCCCAGCAACGTTCGAAAGTATGATGGACTCTTTGCTTCAATGGTTCAAATGGTCAACATACCTCTGCTACCTAGACGACGTTCTTGTATTTTCGCCTACATTTGAGACACACCTTGAGCGCTTATCCGCGAGGCTGGGCTCCAATTCAATTCATCCAAATGTCACTTCGGTCGTCGGCAGATTACAGCGCTGGTCCACCTCGTCAACGCTTCCGGTATTCAACCACCCCCGAAGAAAATTCGTGCTGTCATGTTTTTTCGTGTACATCAGTCTGTCAAAGACGTCCGAAGTATTGTAGGACTCTGCTCCTATTTCTGACGCTTCGTTAAAGACTTCGCAGAGATTGCCTGAGTACTTACTGATCCTCTGAAGAAGGTCGTGCCGTTTACGTGAGGTCCCGCTCAAAGTGCCGCGTTTTCCCACCTCACCAGCATTCTCACCACGCCACCTATACTGGCCCACTTTGACCCGTCCTCTCCTATAAAGGTGCGTATACCGATGCCAGTGGTACCGGTATCGGAGCCGCCTTAGCCCAGCGCCAGCAGGGTCATCGTGTTATCGCATACGCTAGCCGCCTCCTCACAGCAGCGGAGCGCAACTACTCAATTATACATCGTGAATGCCTGGCTCTCGTCTGGGCGGTTTCCAAATTCCGCCCGTACTTGTACGGCACGCACTTCTCTGTAATCACGGACCACCACGCGCTCTGCTGGCTTTTCTCACTCAAGGATCCTACCGGCCGGCTTGGTCGCTGGGCTCTGCGGCTGCAAGAATATTCCTATGCAGTAGTGTACAAGTCGGGCCAATTACATCAAGACGCAGACCGTTTATCACGCTATCCAGTGGACGAGCCACCCACCGACCCTGATCCCGACACCGACGCTTGCGTTTTCTCCGTTTCTCAGCTGCTACACGTTGCCGACGAGCAACGCCGTGATGCTACTTTGCACGCCATCATTGATGGCTTGGAATCTTTGCCTTCTGATTCATCCCTTCACCTGTTTGTTCTCCGGGATGGTGTATTATACCGCCACAATGTACGCCCCGCCCCACCCGCCGTGGTTGCTCTGTGGCTGTGCTGTTGGGCTGCTGAGCACGAGGTCGCGGGGTCGAATCCCGGCCACGACGGCCGCATTTCGATGGGGGCGAAATGCGAAAACACCCGTGTGCTTAGATTTAGGTGCACGTTAAAGAGCCCCAGGTGGTCAAAATTTCCGGAGTCCTCCACTACGGCGTGCCTCATAATCAGAAAGTGGTTTGGGCACGTAAAACCCCATAATTTTTTTTTATGTACGCCCCGACGGTCCGGCCCTACTCCTCGTCATTCCTAAGCACATCTGGTCAGCTGTTCTCCAAGAACTTCACGATTTACCAACTGCGGGTCATCTTGGCATCTCCCGCACCTACGACCGGATTCGCCGACGCTTCTTTTGGCCAGGCCTTGCCCGCTCCGTCCGGAAATACGTTGAGGCATGTGAAAAATGCCAGCGCCGAAAAACACCATCGACGCTCCCTGACGGGTGCCTTCAACCGCTCGAGGTTCCTTTGGAGCCGTTCTTTCGCATTGGCGTGGACTTACTTGACCCTTTCCCTCTATCCACGTCTTACAATCCACAGACTAACGGTCTCACGGAGCGTTTGAATCGCACCTTAACAGACATGCTTGCAATGTACGTCTCGTCCGACCATACTGATTGGGACCTTGCCCTACCCTATGTCGCTTTTGCATATAATTCTTCGCGTCACGACACTGCCGGTTATTGCCCGTTCTTTCTGTTGTTCGGCCGAGAACTCACATTGCCACTGGACGCATCCCTTCCATCCGCCGCAGCAGAGACCGGCGCGTATGCCCTTGACGCCATCACCAAATCACCAAGGCATCCCAAGCACGCGAAATTGCCCGCGCTCGCCTCCTGACTTCCCAAGAGAAGCAACGGCGTTTGTACGATCGCCAACACAGAGACGTCCACTTTTCGCCTGGATCTCTGGTACACCTGTGGTCCCCGACTCGCCACGTTGGCCTGTGCACCAGTGCCTCATCTGCCCCTAATTCCACTGACTGTGTGCACGTCGCACGCCTCAAACCATATTCTTCTCCTGTTATCATCAATATTTAGACGCCCCAGGACGGTGTTTCTGCCGCAGGGATAATGATACATGCATATTGCGTGTTTCTTGTGGACGATGCACGCGGGCGCCCCGACGAAGACGACCAACGCTCTCTGGCTCTCGAGCTGTCGGCTGAACTCGCCAGCGCTGCAGTTATCCTTAGTAAATATACTTTGTAAATAGTCTCCCGTTCTTAATCCTTCGTTCGCGTAACAATATGGACAATCCAGGCCCATTTCTCCCATCACCGTGACGTTCCGTATAAAGCCCAAGGGCGAGTACATCGTCGGCGCGCGCCGTATGCTGTATGTGCGAGTGCAAGCGTACGAGGATGAGCCGAAGATGGTTCAATCTCGCGCGCGCAAGAGAGGAAAGCGAAGAGGAAGCGCGCCGTCTTCCGTCACGCGAAAGGCACCGGGGGAGGGGAAGGAGGAGGGTTACTTTGGCCGCTGGCGGCGGCCACGCGGGTTCTATATTGAAGGCCATCTGCAATGGGGACAGAGTGCGCCAAGTACTGATAGCTTCGTGTGCGCTGTGTTCTCGCCGCTTAGTTCGCTTTTAAACAAGAGGCGGCACGAAGGCTCCTGCCGCGCCTTCTCAAAACAGCATTTTGACAGCGGGTGTGCGCGGTCATCGAGTGGGATGCGTTCATGTTTGCTTGTGCGCGCGTGATACACCATGCTAGTTAATTTAGTTAGCAAGCGAACGTTTGCAAGTTTATACGGCCGATAAAACTACCATCCTTACGTAGTACAGCTGTCTACTAATTTGCTATAGCAATCGATGCTTCGCCTATCGAGCGAAACTGCAACTTTCTTCTTTCTTCCACATGGCCACCGACGCCGCGGGTGGATGCTATGAGCGTCCCCTTTGAAACGGGGCGTTTGGTTGCGCTACCAAGCTCTTGTTTTTCGTTTGCCTGTTTTACCTATCTCTAGAAGAAAAAAAACAAAGAATTCCCAGCATCAAGCTTTCTGAACCCCTATTGTGAACTATGTTTTTGTACGCCTCCGTAGTTTGTGGTCTGCCTACCTTTCTGCCACCATACTTCCTATCTCCGCTAACTAATCTCTATTGCGGACATGTTTACTTCCCCCCTGCTGTCCCTGAACCCAAGGGCTTCAAGGAGGCCAGAGGTGCCTAAACCGACAGCTGCAAAGTTATCTTCACATTCTGATAAAAAAATATCCCATCATTTCCCTAGCTTTACCGCAGCAAGTACATACTTCTTCCTCGGTGTATCGCACTTTATAACTACACGTTCTATGTTCTAGCGTTCTATGGCATCCTCATCTCGCGAAGGCGAGCGCTATCTGGTGGTGGTGCAAGGAACCCAGCGGCGATGTCGCGGGCATCCTCCGCTGTGATTGGTTGCCTTTTCGGCTAGAGAACAGCCACGCAGCGCCCACGGCCACGAAAACCCGAAGAGGTTCGCAAACAAAAGCTTCGCTTTTAATAGCTGGCGCGCAGAACCCCTGGTGTAGTAAAGCGTGTTTGTATACGCTTCTTACACAACTTATACAGGGAGCAGACTGCAGGCATTCCGGCTTGCAGATAAGAGGCAAGTGGCTGCAAATGCATCACGAACCAGGATGCCCTACAAGAAGCCTGTCACATGACGAAGGTTCAAGCGGCTGCAGCATCAGCGAAAAAAAAAAAAAAAGCGCCGCCAGCTGCTGAATTGTAACGGAGGCATCGGGCAGCTTAAACCCTCGCTCAACGCGTGCTCACTCGCAACAGCCTGACTCGCGTTGCAAGTATTGCACGCTATGAGCGACAGCGAAAAGTAAATAAGGATTACATTCCCGCGTTGCAAGATTTAGAATGCTGCGCGCTGTACAGTGAAAAAACAATGTCATGTGATGAAAAGACAGATGTTGCAAGAACGGAAACGATATTCACGAGAGTGAAAAAACAGATTTCTTTGTGCGTGCAACATGATTCTTTGCGTGATCAAAAATAGTAAACGTTTAACAGTTGTCACAAGGAATGACAAGCGACATAGCGCGTTGCGAAGTGCTCGCGCAAATGCATTTATTGGAGGAAACTTGTATTTACCTCAGATTTCACCATTACATCTCGTCCGCTCACAAAAACGAAGAGTATCATGTGTGTATAAATATATTTAGAAATTTTGACTACATAAGTTATTCCATGACTTTGAAATTGTTGAAATCACTTTAGTTCTTCGACTCTCCCCATGCCAAATACTAATCTCCATATTCATTTTGTTTGCTCATCAGACCGACCTACCGCGTGTACAATGAGCGTGCATCGCGACGTTACAAACACCCGTTTCTAGCAATTATGGCCAAGCTAATCCAATTTCGCGAATCTTTCAACTATCGCTATGCCAAATTTTATCTCCATATCTCCCAGTTTGCCCATGAGATCGATTTAAACTGCACTTTTTCGACGTTAACCCCCAGGGTTACACAGTTCCCTATTAAATTCCTGGTTTGCGCAACACATGCACTTGGAAAATTTAATATATATGGGCCGGCTGGTAAATGTTTCCCAGAAGGAGAAGCGCGGAAGCACTTGGCGATGGGCAGATCGTGAAAGTGCCTGTGCTCCGACACATTAATTTGTAAAGTATAATTTAAAAGGTTTAACTTGCAGGACTAGCTGCTTTCGGCTAGAATACAACCAAGTTAAGGCAACACCTGTGGGCTGCCGCAAGACCTCTGCCTGACTACGAGGAAGCTCGTGGCGCGGATACAATACCCGACTTCACGTAGCTGCGAGGTAAATCAAGCCGGAAGGAGAAAGCCGTGTCATCACTGGAAATGGTCGATGGTTGATGATGATGATGTATGGGGTTTTATGGCAAAATGGTCGATGGTAAACGGCATCATCTTTGCGAAGGAAACGGGTAATGTGGGACAGCAGCACCACTGCCGCCACGAAAGAACGCCCACTGTTTCACGTTTCTCCATCGAGCGGCCATGGCAGGAACATTGCGGCAACGGGAGAGGCAGAGGTGCGGTATAGCAGCCATGTCTGCAATGCTCGGGCCGGTATACTTAGGAGACAAGGATAAGTGGAAGCTACGCAAATAGTGAGCTTACCAAAATGTGTAAATCAACGCGCTATGTCATGTATGCTTCTATGCCACTGACGCAGTGTGAAGTACGTTCGATATCTGCGTGAGTGGACTTTTTTTTTTTAGTCTAACGCGTAAAATAAAACAAACAAACAATGGGACCTTTCGCTTTTGAAAGTGTCGCTTTTGAAAGTGAACGAGCTGCAACGTCGATAGCCCAGGAGAATCCACGCCTGTTCTGATTTATGCGTTTACAAAAGCGCTGCACAGCCCGTTTACGTGACTTAGAATATCAGCCAACGTCATATTACTATGTGCATAGACTGCTCTTGACTGACATTCCCTCTGACAAATGTTTCAGCTTTTACATTCCCTACACGAGAAATATGGCTGCACACGCAAATAAGCGTGCCTCTTCACTGTTGCGCACAGCGTTCCCGTGCTTGCAACGCCACGCTCATCCGCGGGGAGCGCATCCGCAAAGTGGCGAGTCGACGTGTGCCTCGCCGCGCGTGCTTCGAGATGCCGTAACATGCCTTTATCCTTCCGTCATTTCAGTGGTGCTTAGAATACCTGCAGCTATGGATGACTGAAAAGTCTTAAGTTTGAAACCCACTGGGGACAGGCATCCTGCTCTGCGGCACTTTTTGATGACTACCGAAAGAAAACGACAGCTTGATATCGGCGAGCTGGTTCGTACTCAGTGAAAAAAAAAAGAAAAAAAAACTGGCAGTGAAAATAAGTATGCGGATTCCACGCACTGTTGGAATCAATGCAAGCGAAGCTTTCCGAGCTGTGAGCGTTGATTTACAGTAGTTAGCGGTGATTTTGACGAATGTTTAATTTCTTCTATGTTTAGTCCAACACGAGCGTGGTGAGTTGATGTTAAACGTGCCCTTGCGTACACCACTGCTGTTTTTCTGCATAGTATACAGAACACGCAGGGAGAGGTGTTTGCTTGAGGCGGTGTTGTGCGCCATATTTCATAAGCTGTGAGAGGGCTGAGCCTTGTCACTGCCTCACATGGCACATCGCATCGTGGCAGATGTATCAAACTGTATTAAACTTGAATTGGATTATGAGACTCTACATGTGCCATAACCACAATAGGATTATGAGGCACGCTGTAGTGACGGACTACGGATTAATTTTGACATCGTATGTTTTTAACGTGTCCTAAAATCTAAGTGTACGTGTGTTTTCTATTTCGACCCCGTCGAAATGCGGCTGCTGCGGTCGGGATCAAATCTGCGACCTCTAGCAATGCCATCACCGCAAAGATACCGCGGCGGGCACAGAAGTGTTGATTTGACGGTCGACCGCTTCCGTAGCGTCGCCTAGACCCTACGGTGATGTAATGCGACTTTGCGTCTGCACGGCCTGCGTCAGTTGTCTGCCTGACAAATTTACATGATGTTTATTTTTCATAAATAGCAGAAACGTGACACAGGTTGTGTCTCCATACTGCGTTGTATTTTTCCGTTCTGTGTAGAGTCTTCATGTGCCTTGCCCTAGTTTCTTTGTGCTGCGTTTTTTTTTGTGTGCGTGTGTGAAGATTAGATAGATAGATAGATAGATAGATAGATAGATAGATAGATAGATAGATAGATAGATAGATAGATAGATAGATAGATAGATAGATAGATAGATAGATAGATAGATAGATAGATAGATAGATAGATAGATAGATAGATAGATAGATAGATAGATAGATAGATAGATAGATAGATAGATAGATAGATAGATAGATAGATAGATAGATAGATAGATAGATAGATAGATAGATAGATAGATAGATAGATAGATAGATAGATAGATAGATAGATAGATAGATAGATAGATAGATAGATAGATAGATAGATAGATAGATAGATAGATAGATAGATAGATAGATAGATAGATAGATAGATAGATAGATAGATAGATAGATAGATAGATAGATAGATAGATAGATAGATAGATAGATAGATAGATAGATAGATAGATAGATAGATAGATAGATAGATAGATAGATAGATAGATAGATAGATAGATAGATAGATAGATAGATAGATAGATAGATAGATAGATAGATAGATAGATAGATAGATAGATAGATAGATAGATAGATAGATAGATAGATAGATAGATAGATAGATAGTAGGCACTACGCGAATACTCGTTAGCGATCCGTGGAGTCTTTTCAGTGGTGTCTTTTAAGCATCACGAATTTGTTTTGTGAGTTCGCTTGCTGCGCTGCAAAGCAGCAGGCGCAGGAGAGAGCTAGACTTGGGCGTAGCCTTAGCTGCTCGCCGACAACGTTCAACTCTTGCTGCCTAGCTGTTGTCGGGTCGAGCAACCCGGCGTTCGTCGACTCGCCGAGCCCGTGTCCTGTCGCCGCCGTGTTGTCATGAGAGCATGGCGTTCCCGGTCCCTCAGATATGGCGCGGCGCAGCTGCCCTTCAGCCTCCAGACGTTGTGCAAGCATGAGCGCTTACTCTCACGGCGCACGCAAATCTATCGAACAAACTGTACATGAACATTACCACAACGAAGCATTTGCCTCATCGAGGGCTTATCGTGACACTCGCGCGCGACTAAACAACAAACCACAACAGAGTTGTCGTATAAGCATACAGAACAACCGTAATACTAACTGGCGCGCTAGTGCGTGTAGGTTCCCTATGCCTAACACTTACACAGCGCCACCTTTAAAACAAACTGTCACTAGCTGTCAACATGTGGAACTTGACGAGGCGCAGGTTGTGTTCTCGGATATCAGAAACTGAAGGTAGCCGGCTGGCTCGAAGAACAGGTCAGCAAAGCTCCTACATGCAGCTTGAAGGTGAATACATGAGGCAAAAGAAAAGCGGTGAAATGTTGCGGCAAGGCAGTTACTCGACGTCAATCGTTGCGATTTTCTGTGTGAGAATATGACGTGATAACGATCGAGTGTCTGATACACGTGTGTCTGCGCCAGTTAAGGATGCGCTGCAACATTTAGCTATTCGTTTCATCGTTGCAACATCTGCACGTAACCATTCGTTTTACACAGTGCAGACTGCGCGCAGAACGAGGTCACAACATCCCCAGCACTTGCGGAAGAGGTAGTGCAGGCTTCGTGCCGAGAGTTCGGGACTCGTTCTGCACTGGAGTGAACCATTTCATGATGTGCACAAAGAAACTAAGAGACCTAAATTTCACCTTTTACATCAATAACGCTTTATACAGGCGTTGTAGTCGGCGTCGTACTCTATTAGCAAAATCAGCTTACACGGCACACGCCGGTAAGGAAATGCCTAGTTAGTCTTGTAAATGTCCGCTCTTCTCATTTCCTCGCATAATTCTCTGATAAAACACGGAGAGAGAAACTTGAGCAGGAACGATGACCGTACCTGGGCCCAACTCCGCCTGGCTTCATGCTGATTCGACAGCAAGCACCTGGTCCGGCTAGCGGGCTAAGTTCGGGGCATTTATTAGAACGTTAGCTCGGGTTACGGCCAGCGTCGGACCATACACCTTCGTATATCACTCGACGGGCCCGGCTACACCCTCTGCACGGCAGTGCGATGCGGCCTGCTCGCGCACCACCGCGAATGTGTGATACTGTGTACAACATTGTGCTGGCAACCCTTACGAAACTTTGCGAAACTAGACAGCGATACAGCGAAAGAAGTTATAGAGGTTAGAGCGAAAGGCAGCCGCCACAAACCACTCTCACAGTCGCCATAGGAAAGGGCTCTGCGAAGCCCTGCAATGGGTTCCTCTTCAAGCCAATCTCAAAGCAACCAAACATCAATTTGAAGATTCTTCATTGTCACAGACGAATCCGTGCAACCTGTTCACCAGAGCCAGTACCGAGTCGCGATAGGTGAGTGCGACGCCGTCAGGACACAACGGCATCGCCACGTGACGAAATTCGCGTCATCGCTTTGAATGTCGGCGTGCCGTAACCGATTGCGGCCGGCGCTGCAATGCAAACGACGTCGACTCGCCGGCTTCGACGAAGGCGAAACGTCGACCGCAATCTGCAGCGACGCGTTGACATTGAAAATCACG
This sequence comes from Dermacentor albipictus, assembly GCF_038994185.2. Classification (NCBI taxonomy): domain Eukaryota; kingdom Metazoa; phylum Arthropoda; class Arachnida; order Ixodida; family Ixodidae; genus Dermacentor; species Dermacentor albipictus. The sequence goes on from NC_091821.1 coordinate 107,404,361, forward strand.
ACGCTATCTCTGTCACACAGGGCGCTCCCGTTAAACGTTATGGGGCTGTCCTTCCGGCGTTCCTCGAGCGTTATGCACTTACAGCGTCAAAGTCCACACAATAAAGAAAATGAATTTTTCTTAATTGGTCACCTGGTGGGCACTCGGTTCCAGCATTTACGTCCTCTTCCCAGTGCAATCCATCTGCACAAACAGCAAGTTCGCTGCTCTAATAGGCTTTTGACAAAAAAATCTGCTACTATAGCATTACGCCAATTAAGTATCCACATACACAGGTCACACCTACACATCCCTTCCGTATAGAAGTTAGCGCAGAAAAATAATTGTTTATTAGCAAAATTTATCCTACAAACCCAATATTACACACGAAAAAAATTAATCGGCCAGGGGCACAATCGTGTTCTTAAGCTTGCTCCTCGCCTCGAAGAATACAAGGGCAAAATACTCTCCCGCTGCTACTGCGTTCATTCGCTGGTTACCAAAGGAGGAAGGGAATAAATCCACTGCTCCCTCGGTGCAACCTCCCAGCCCGTCTCCATCCACCCACCTCGAACGTGCCTATCCGGATGTCAGTAGTTGCCGGCGGCGCTTCTATGTAAATCGGGTCAGACCAAACGACATGGGGTTATGTGTTTTCCTGCAGGGGTTGAAAATTTCATAAGCAAGAGACAGTCTCATGACATGCATGTTCCTTTATACGTGAAACGCGTGTGAAGAAACGTACTTCGTTTTCCTTTTCTGTCTACGAAGTTGACATTCCCAAATTCAACGAGTTTTCAGGTTTTTCCCTGAGTGCCTTTGTAAGATTGCCCGAGTGACACAGAACTTTGTTTTATGGCAAGACGGGCTGACACTATGTCGCCCGATACTGTCACTGTCTAGTAAGCATGTTAAAAAATAAAAAAAGGACTTAATCCAGTTTGAACAGTAAGGAGTAGTGTTTATTTTATTTAAAAAGAAAACAGAAAGGAGGGGTTAGCAAAATGCACAGCGAATAAAATATCATCGAAAAAAAAAATGGTAAAGCCCATTGCAAATCGAGTCGAACATTTTCAAATACGAATAAAAAGAGATGCATACAGATGCAAATATTTTCGAATACGAGCTATTTCTATCAACCGATAGCAAGCATATGAGGCCCGAACTTTGTCACAAGTATTTTCTCTTAGTAGCTGGAAAGTCAACCTCAACTATGAGGACATACTGCAGCCCGTGCACAACGCCTCAGTGTTGCGTTTCACTGCTTTAGAGAGCTTATTTTGATTTGGATGAGGGACACCTGCATCTCGGCGTCAGCCAACCCCTTGTTTGTTGAGCTTAAGCTCCTTTAAAGAAGCGACGGCACGCTTCCTTTCCCGTTCATTCGTCAATGCGTGGGTCCTTCCTGTCCTCGTTCTCCTTCCGCCACGCGTTCGCCCCAAGGACCATTTGAAGCATCCTGTTGGTCATTTGAACAGTCAACGTCCGATTTTTCGGACTCCCTAGGGGCCGCGAAAAAGTCCGGAAAAATGAATGCATGTCTGTTACTGTATTTCACTGTTTCGCTACCATGGTGAAAATAGGTGTTTTTTGTAGGTTACACCAGATATATTTTTCTAAAGGAACTACTGCACTGAATATTTCATGGAATACATAAAAAGCAGAATGAATGCACTTTTCACGTATAAAAGTTTTGTTAACGAGATGTATCTTATAAAAAGAAATATAACTGGCAAGAATCAAGATTGTGGGATTACATTGAACAAAGTTTGTAAAGACACGTTTGTATCTATTAAGACAAATTTGTAACAAAAATTATGAGATATACGAAATGTATTGCCTTTTAATAGAAGCTATCTGCGAAAAACAAATCTATTTTTTTATTGAACAAGTGTTCCACTACAAAAATTTAACTGCAAGCACCGCAGTTCGGCATGCCGGACTGCGGCCGCCGACGTTTCGGGCTAGTTTGCGTCGTCATCGCTCTCAGAGTCTTAAGACCGACGAAAAGGCAGCATCCTGGGACTAGCTGCTGTTCGATCCATCAACAAAATGAGCCGCAGACGCAGCGGAATCGCGAGATTTGCGATCTTTCGAAGCACGCCCACCGCTCCCGGGGGAAACCATTTATGCTTCCCACTTTGACGATCGCGAAACTTCGGAGCGCGTTCAAGAATTACCGCCTCTTGGGGAAAAATCGAACTGCTTAGAAAACAAAAATACAGTCCTCCTGCACGTTCGATGGCGAAGTTTGTCGATGAGCGGCGCGGAAGATCGTGAAAGCGGCGTTTCAAATATACCGTAGCGGGCGGCCATTTTTGCTTTCGACTTTGACGATCACGAAACATTAAAGCGCGTTCAAAAATCACTTCCTTGTGCGAAGAAGCAAACTGCTTACAAAAATTAATGTAGTTCTCCTCCTTCACGTCCGATAGAGCAGTGTGTCCGTGAGCGAGGCGGAAGGTCTCGAAAGCGGCGTTTCAAATAATCGTTATCCGGCTAACGATGAACAATGGCCGCGGTACGGAACGAGTTAAGGAGGCCTGCCAGTACATCTATTTGACATATCGGTGCTTGTACTGAGACATGAGACAGCGGGTGCACGCGTGTGTAATTAAAGAATACATACTGTGTCCCGTGACAATTGCCCCTTCCTACGCTTAAGTTTCGCCGCAATACTACGCCCATGCTTTACCGCGTAACATTGCTGTATTGAGGCGAAGCTGACTTTCGGGAACCGGCATTATGCAACGCATATGTGAGTTCCGAGCTTCGAAACCAATCGCGATGATTACAAAAGCGGAGTCGGTGTCATTGCTGATAGCAGCGAATTCTTTAAATGAAAAAAAAAATGCAGATCCTACGCACTGTGGGAATCGATGTAAGCGAAGCTTTTTGTGCTGTTTGCTTTGAGTAAAGATAATTAGCAGTGATGTTGAGGGCGAATGTTTAATTTCTTCAACGTTTTGTCACCACGAGAGTGGACAATTAATGTTAAACGTTACCTTGCGTGCACCACTGCTGTTTGTCTGCGTAGTACACAAAACACAAAGGGAGAGGTGTTTACTTGAGGCGTTATTGTGCGCCATATTTCATAACCTCTGAGAGGGTTGTAGCATTGTCATTGTCTCACATGGCACATCGCATCGTCGGAGAAGCATTAAACTTTAACTGGATTATGGGGCAGTACATGCCAAAACCACAATCGGATTATGAGGCAGCCCGTAATGGCACACTCCGGATTAATTTTGGCATCGTGGTGTTCCTTAACGTGTCCCTAAATCAAAGTGCGCGAGCGTTTTTCATTTCGCCCCCGTCAAAATGCGGCTGCCTCGGTCAAATCCGCGACTATCGCGGCGGGCACAGAAGTGTTGATTTCACGTGCGACCGCTTCCGTTGCGTCGCTTAGACCCTGCGGTGCGCTTTAATTGCACGCCCTGCGTAAGTTGTCCGCTAGACATATTTGCATGGCTTTATTTTTCAGAAATAGCAGAAACGCACCGTACCGTACCTTGCACTTCAGTTTATCCAGCGTTTCCTTGCCTTCTCACGTCACCTCCCCCCCTTGTATTTGTATGGGAACTGCGAGTGAAGAGTGGCAAGGCTGTTATTCACTCGTTTCGCGACTGCGTCAGTTTTACAAATTCTACCATTCTCTGCTTTTCTCCCCCCTCCTCTCTCATTCTATTTCCCTCTGGACTTGCACGTTGGTAGAAAGGTAAGCGCTTTCGGGGGGTCACGGATAATTACAGCTGTCAAGAGGCTACTGTGGCGACGACCCGGGAGCTCCAGAGGACATAGTACACATTCGACACGGTGCGGTCCAAACGAGTTCCTCGCGTCTCTTTTCTTCTCTGCCACGCTCCTACCATGTACATACACGCTTTGAACCACCCCCGACGCGGAGTGCCGACAGCAGCAGCAGTGGTAAAGCCGAAGGAAAAGGCAAAGGAAAAAGAAAAGAAAGTTTCGCTTTAAAACACGGAATCGAACGGCAAGAAGCTTAATAGCGAACGTCGAAGCCGCTAGACCTAGTGTTGCCGCGATGGTGGCTACGGCTGCCAACGGGTCTGCGTGCGTGAGCGCCAGGTCGAGGCAGCGAGATAATCAAAATTGCAGCGGTGGTGACTTTGATTAATGCCGTTTCGGACCTGCGGTTACGGCAAGAAGTCCGGAAAATCAGACGGCGAAGGGCTCTTGCGTCCGAAATATCAGACGTTCTTATGCATTGACTCTACGGAGTACGTGGCGGTGCCGGGAAGCGGGCGTGTTCCAAAGATCGAACGTCCGGAAAATCGGTCGTTGACCGTTCACTGGCAATTCTTCCAGCCGACGACACGGCGTCAAAGACGATTCGTTACGATTCCTCTCTGTTACTCGAACCAGCATTAGCACGACTTCCGTTCCCTGTCAATAAAAGTACAGCTAATTTCACCTGACAGAAGTCCGAGTTTTCCCTAAGAATTTCCAGACTATTAAAAATCCCTCAGACTTTCCGGTTTATAGACACCCTACCCTCAATATTCTCCCCAATTGCACCCCATATAAACTTTCCGAAAAACGCACGACGCCGACACACACACACACACACACACACACACACACACACACACACACACACACACACACACACACACACACACACGCGCGCGCGCACGCACGCACGCACACACACACACACACACACACACAAACACAACATCAATCCAGCATACCTGACGGCGTAAGATGAGCACGAAATCAAGAGAGCGAGCGTGAGTTCTCTGTGCCGAATCACGGCCGCACAAATGTTTCAGCCAAGTCGTGTCGAATACGCTACAGATCTCGTCAGGTCACCACAAAAGCATTGGGCTCGGTAAGCCTTGAGGGAGAATAAAGCGGAAATACAGAATAGTTGATCACGAGGGATAAAAGAGAGCGCTTAGAACAACGAACATAACGACGGCAATATGGATCTGTGAACGCAAGGTTCCTTTTTTTTTTTAGCAGAGAGAAGCACTGTGCAGATGTTTTGTTATCTGTTTTATATCCCGAAAGGCGCTCGTTCATATACAGCCTGCTTCGTGCCTTGTCACATCTTTTTCTGATACACAATGATGTTCTCAAACAGGGGTCTCAAAGTCACGACAAGTACCGGGCCACGTACGCAGCACATGATACCCTGCGTCCTTTCTACGTCTAGTAGTATCCATAATTACTTCTCTCTCTCTGTCCTGTGTCACGATGCTAGTTTCATTTCCGCCAACAAGCATTATCGAGCCACACCTGGGCGTTCTGTTGCAGAGGAAGAGTGTTGATCTAGGATGGAAGAAACCAAAGGTGTTTTCAAAAGCGCACTCGAGCTCAGAATTTACAATCGAAATTCCTTGTCGCCGACACCTCCAGTACGACAATCCTTTAACCAATTCGAAAGAGCAATACAACAGCATTGGAAAAGAGAAGGATTTGCTTCCTAACAGACCTAAACAATCAAGGCCACAAACAAGAAAATGTCACGTTTAGAGTCACTCAGGCAATCGGAAATACATAGTTCACAGCCCCATGAGGGCTGTACTGTAGCATGTTTGGGAAGTACGGCTACTGCGTAAGGTCTAAGCACAACGAAGGATGAAACGATCGAATGCTCAACAGGACGGTTCGCAGCATGTGGTCTGCTGGCAGCGTGTTTCAGTCATGGCATATGAAAGCAAGTCTCAAGACTGAAGAAACGCAACTACCACGAGAGTTCACCTCTGTGTCTGAGAAGACATCGTTAGGAATGCGTGGGAACAATAATTCAGCTAATAAAAGCAGGAACGATAACAAAACATATATGGGCCGCGATTATAGTATATGTATATATACCATAAGTATATGAAGTATATGTACGGAGTATCACACAGGCTTCGAAGAGCAATAGAAAGCAACGAAGTGGCATATTTCATGTTTAACTTCGAGGCCTGAGAAAGAAGCAGTTTTGCGCAGATGCCATCGCAACACTTCGTTACCAAGATTGGCCTTTGATTTTCACATTCCTTACTGCCCCCATAACAACCACGCCTGGCTAACATTGGTCCTGTACTTTACAGGACGTCGGACGTCTTGGTATGTGCGTGGATAACGGAGAGGAAGGGGGGATGGGCAGTGTTGACAAAACTTGCCCGTTACTGAACTTAGCAGTCCAACTACCTCCACTGGCATCCACACCGAATCCTGGAAGGGAGCACCACAATCCTAGGCCTTCCGCTCCTTCTTCCAACGCCAAAGCACAGGCAACAATGTATAAATAAATGCTTTATTAATAAGTTCATTCTTCAATTTGACCACGTTCAAAACTTGCGAAAGACGTCCATGCTTTGCAAAACCGCGAGAAAAAAAAAAAAGGAAAACGATTGCTGTTTCGATATACAAGTGATCGCCGCCCGTTAATAGCTAGTATACAATCAGACCCAAGACACGTTTAACAATGTGCGGACGTGTGGCTGGCGGAACGTTCTACACATTCTAGTGACAATCACCGGAGCTTCGCGTCGACTTATTCTGGCGAAACCTAGCTCCCCCGCGTTCTGCTGACAACCGCCAACGTTTCATGACGACGCTTGCCAGCGGTACATTATGCGCATTCTACTGACAACCACCGGCATTTTATGTCGGTCGTTCAACGTCGACATGAAACGTCGGTGGTTGGCAGAAGAATGCGGAGAGTGTAACGCCAGCAACATGCCGTGACGTCAGAAACAAGCGACGGCGACATGAAAGAGCGTTACCGTTTATACAGCGCCAACTGGCAAGTACATTACAGTAAATAAATGGATGACAGATATCGTCAAATACATTTTAAATAAAATGACGGATAATTCGGGCTTACAGCGCACGCCGCGCATAAGCCTTGCTGCTCAGGATAACCATAGGCACCTCGCGCTAAAGATTGACGCAGTTGACAGCAGCGCCAGAACACAGCCTAGCGAGCGGAAGAAGCGAAATTGAAGGGACAGAATTCAGATTCGCGATGACGCTTCGGAACGCTTATCACGAGTCAAGGGCAGCGCTCGAATTCCGCAGCACGAACATGACCAAGGTTATAGGCGTTGGACCTGGTGAAGCACAGCGTTTACCATTTAGACGTCGCTTGGCGATTGGAAGGTCACTCAATTTTTATTTATTTATTCGCGATCGAATCGCGTGTCCAGTGGTTGGTGTTCATTAGACGACCTAAACTCACTTTGTTCATTCCTCGCCTCAAATTTCTATTACCTTTAGGACACTGACGAGCTAGGCTTGTTTAAGCCTATATAGTGCTTCGTAACAGGTAAAACTTCTCGATCGACGCGCCTGGGCGTGGGCTTCGCGTTTACACGGAGCGTCATCCAGTTGAGCTACGAGTGCAGCGATCTTGCCGACTTCCCATCTCTTCTGATTAAAGTTTAGTTTTTCCCTCTGCGAGAGCTGCACGCACCTACCTTTTTAAATGAACGTATTTTGCTGAACAGCCTCGTATTACCCTGGCCGCCTAAAAGGAGCAAATCGCACGACTTAGCATCGGCAGAGGTTTCAGGGTTTCAGCCTGATCAACACAATACTCGGCAAATGAGGAGACGATGCGCCCCGCTGCGCAAGATGTCAAGGCGCACGCTTCACCGGGCCACGCGGCAAAAACGGGCAGGCCTCGTCACCGAGGCTCGGGAAACTCCAATGCGCGTGGTGACATCAGACACGAGCGGCGGGAAGCATTACGCCATCCGACCTCAAACCCAAAATAAAGGTACGTACAGGCAGCGCCTGGACAGCCGAACTGGGTCAACCCTGTCGTGCATCACCGCGAATGGCCGCGCGGAGCCCGTCCAGCGCCGGACGGGAAGCGGGCTCTCGGCAAGACGGGCACTTTCACTGCTGCTCCACACCCTGCCATCACGTTGAGAGGGCAAGACGCGGGCACCCAGGCTGACTTAACCAAGCAGATTTAATAAGTTGAGGGGGGACGAACGCACACTGCATAGAGCCACGCAGTCAAGTCGTCAACGTTGAGCTGTGCACCTTGAAACCAATGAACAAGAAAGCAAATGTGAGCCGGTTCATGGTGTCTCAGAGGAGGACGGACGCAAGTCTGTGGCGAAGCAAGCCACTATACGATGAAAGCCAGTTGTCTTTCCTCCATGCCAGTTGTGGACGGGCGACACGTGGCGTCTTTGCATTATTATTCTTATTTACAATGAGGTATTTGCTTTCTTCAGACACCGCGTTCAGATTTGTGTTTATCGGTTCAGAATATAAATTGTCTTTTTTTTAATGCGATTAGCATGCCTAGGATACTTCACGTATTTTCCACACGCTATTCGCCTATCAGACTATCTGTGTCTCTAACCACTTTCCCGCCATCTTTGGTAACTAGGTAGTCCATGGTCTCAAGGGTGCTGAGGTAACCAGATTCGAAAGCAAAGGTCGGACAAACTTGAGTCACTGGGCATATGGCACTGGGTATGAGCCGCTTATTAATGAGCCTCTTTATCGCCAACTTGAGTCATTGGGTGTGCGCGCAGCTTCTCAATGACAAAGAAGATCCTCTAAAATTTCTACGGTGTTGGGTGGAATCGAAGCCGCGTCATATACATTTAGTCAATCTTGCCATATACTATCTTTAGACAATAATATATCCGCACACGTACCATGCATGGACTTCAAGACGGCACCGCTAGATGGCGAAGCACGTCCATTGTGAAGCGCGAAAGAGGAGCCCGGCTGCATACAGGCGTCATGCACGACGCATATCGGCTTTGGCATTACGGTGTGTCGCTACATTGCTTCAATGCTAATCGCATTAACGTCGACGTTCATCGTGACACTTGTTCTGCCGGATTTTTTTTTAGAATAACAATGGCACTTCGGACAAAATTCCATGAAAAGACTCCTAGGTTACTCACGCAGAATAAAATAGAATGGATACAAGGCAGCAGATGTAGGCTGCTAACATTTTATAAATGTTGAGCAAGGCCATTAATTTGATTATTAATGCGACTAGCATTCTTAGGATACTTCGCACGCTTTCCGGAATGTTTCTACATTTTTCTCTAAGTGTTGTCCCGCCAACTTGGGGCACTGGGTGGCCTAATGGGTAGAGCATCGGGCTGGTGTGCACAGGGAACCATTTTCGAAACCAACCATTGGACCAACTTGGGTCGCCGATGTGCCGCTCTTCAACCTCTCTCACGTCACTGGGTATGTGCCACACTCTTCAGTGAACCTCTTGAACGCCAACTTGTGTCAAACTGCATGGTGCTTCGCCGGGCATCGGCGACCAAAGTTATGTTTTAGTGCCGAGTCCACACAGATCTATTCGCAATTGCTGTTCGGCTTTTGGAAACCCGAGAAACCACCTAAACAGCCTAAACGACCTCGCCAATGAAAGCGAGAGTACGTTGGTTGCATGGCACCGAATTTCTTCACAGCGGCCATTTTTCAGACATTGTAAACGCGGATCCCATGCGAAAAATTTAGCGACACGCCGTGTGGCGTGTTAAACTTCGGTCGCCGTTATGCATTAGTTCAATGAAGAATGCGGCGTTACCGCGGGGATGTTCTAATAATGCAACAGGGGTACTATTCTGGACATTGTCAAATTCTGCCATGTTGTCTAATTTGGTAATGGTAGCATTTTGATAGGCTCAAAATGCCACCATTACCAAATTGACAACATGGCGGAATTCGATAATTCCCACAATGGAATAGCCTTTGCACCTCAACTGCTCCGAGTCACAGACCTCAGCAAAAACGTCATCGTGGCTGAGCATGGCTGTGGCTTAAACGGGCTGCGTCTTGTTTAACGGCTCAATAGCGAGGTGGTCAAAAAGAAAACAGCATGCGCGGAGGCGCAAATGTAACGAATGCACAGTGGCGGTAATTGTTTTGAGCATCTTAAAACGCGGCTGATGCATAGCGGCACAGCCTCGTGAGCGGCTATGCCGCTATGCATGCGCGTTACGTGATAGATGCTCGTGACGTTTTGTGGTAGCATTTATGCATATTTGGCAGTGACGAAGGATCGCAATAATTGAACGGTTCGTGACAGCTTGGCGAAGCGCGTCAAGAGACTCGACCAAACCGATGTCACTTGCCCGCTCCGCACGCGTCATGTATTGCTTCGTAGATATATGCGTGACGAAAGCTGTGGAGGGGAGTGCTAAATAATGGCGAAATATGTGTTGTGAGAGCTTCGCACTCCGGGGTCCACAACAATGTGCGGATGATTGCAAAATTGGAATAGAAAAGTTTGGAATAGCTTTATGTTATAGCGCCCCTTATTTTTTTTCAAGAATGTGAGTGTTCTTTTTTTTTTCGTTCCTTCTCACTTTTTTTTTTGTACAGCGACACTCTACACCAACACACCCGCCGCTAACAGTTGGCACCAGACTTTGGCAAACTTTCCTCGTCGTAAGTTGACTTTGGAGCAAAATAAAACACAATGGAACAAACACGCAGGATGTTTGTTTGTAGCGGTGTGCCGCCGCGGGTCTGTTTTCAGGCGAAGCGTGGCGCAGCGTCAGCGATTCTCGCTGCAAGCTTTCGTCGCCGGATCATGGCTCAGAATGAACGAACACGGCACAAATGGTTCATCGTAAGCTCACAATAATACTTACGGCACGATAGACCCCAATAAACAGCTTGGGAATTCACTCTGAGAAGGGGCAGACGCACTCGACTGACGCGACTCGGCCCAATTCGAAGCGCGGGCGGCCATCTTCTCCATCGGCGGGGTCTAGACTGACGTCCAGTTCATGACGTCAGTCTAGAGTGCGCGTACATTGGTGGAGGCTCGTGTGCATCCGATTTCGAGGAGTAAATGCCCCTTTTTTCTAAAGTTGTACCCGACTTTACTTTCTTTAATTCGGGTTGATAACAACATTGACTCTTATGGGTACTTGCCGGGGAATGGGAATTTCTTCGTTAGATCGGGAACTTCGCAAAATCGGGTTTCATTAGATAGAGTTTCAAATGCCCCAGTTTTCTGAAGGGCGCGCGCCGCTGCGATCACGATCAAAATATTTCGAAAAATTCGCGAGCGGTGAGAGCGGCAACCAATGGCGGAGCGCCTTGAGCAGTGACGTTAAGAACACGTGGCAGGGGCGTGAACGAAGCGCGGTGGTGGTGATAAACTTTAATAAATATTGAGCCGTATCTTAAGCTATTCCTGGGTTGGCCCTTGGTCTCGTGAAGTAGCCAGCAGTCGGTGACGTCCGGCGACTTCCGAAGCCCAGTCCACCAGCTGCTTTTGGACAGCTGGGTCGGAGCTGGACACCGCGACCTCCCATCGCTCGAGGTCAGTGAGTTGCCATTCTGATGGCGGCTGGAACTCAGCATATGTACAGTATGTGATGGAAATCAGCTCTTATGGCTCCACATAAGGTACACTCTGGAGAGAACAGCCCTGGGTGCATTAGTGCTAGAAGGCGCGGGCGGCGCGTGGAACCAGGGAAGTCGCCGGCTCCAGCAGATGGTTCTAGCAGACGATGTCCGCTGCCATTTTGCAATATGTCGAGCGGTCTTCAACGAGTTGTTCATCACTCAAGTTGTGCAGTGTCCACTTGTTTGGGATGCTAAAATGAAGGATTTTCGCAACGAAGATAAGAGGAGGGTTCTTTGTGAAGAAATTGTGGACTGAAGCTGAATGTACTCGTCGACGCAAGTTACGCATACTTCGATCCATAAACTAAATGTCGGCGTCGCTCGAATTGGCCATGTCCGTTGGTGCCTCAGAATTGCCGCTTGTTTCCACCTCTCATTTCCGAGTTCCATTCTTTGGAGACAAATTGTCCGGAGGTGCTGTTTCCTTCTTCTTGCCTCTTTTTCCTCCCGATGGTGACTTCGCATAGGTCCGGACAGACGGGACGAAACGGCAAGCCATATGTTTTGCTCGAAGCGCATGTAGGCTTTTTTCTTCTTTGCAACTGTGAGCTAGCGCGTTCGTAGTTTTGTTTGGTCTTCTTTCTTTAGTTCAAAGGTCACGTAACCCGAGCTCTACAAGTCTTCACGTAACCAATACATATTCACGTAACCACGCCAGTTGCGTTCATCATTGTCGAAGCTCAGGAGATGTGATCGTACGATCGCTTCATCGCTTAGCGATGAATATAATGGACTATCAGAATTCAGTGTAGAGCACACAATCAATAGCGCGTTCTAAACTCGAACAAGTGTACGCTAATCGCGGCGATAAGGCTTAAACGAATGTACGCTAGAGCGACAACAAACTCCACGTAGTCAAGAAAATTGGCATTTTTTAAGGGTCACGTGACCGCAAATTATTAAACAAGACGCAGTCAGTTTAAGCCGCAGCCATGCACATCCAGGGCATATTGTATACCCCACCAGGAAACTTGCGTCGGGGCAGGTAGACCAGATGCTGTCTCAGTTTACTGCTCGGCATTTCTGGCCATCGGGTAAAGCGATATATGCAGGTTAAGAGGTATACGCGTCCAACATCAGTGATCATGATGAGCCACAATACGCAGGAATATATTCTAACTGAACAGAAGGCCCTAGTTGACGGTCACTCCTCGGTGTATAAATGTCCTGGTCACCCCGCGCCGACCGCTCGTGATCTGAGCCACGTCCCCGCTTCGCTTCCGAGGAAATGGCCGGTCATTGTTGTAGCCTGTCACACGTATGGCTCCTACCCACGATGGGGGATTGGCCAAGAAATGGGTGGATTATTCCAAATTAATATGGAGCACACATTTCCTAATATCTATGGAATTAGCATTGAATGGCGTAGAATTACATGCTAAAATAAAACCAGGAAAGTCATATGGAATGAGTAATATTTAATTAAAAGTACAAAAAATAGAATTTAGCAGGGCATTCGTTTAGATTCTGTAAGAAATGTTTGAACAGCGAAGCAAGCATCCCTGTTGCTGAATCCCGAAGTGGACGCCCCGAACGAAAGAGCAGCAGGTTCTGTCAAGTCGAGGCCAATTCTTCGAAAAGGTATTTCCAACAATCTTTTTCTTGCCGCAGTAAGTGATGTATCGTCTCCTGCTCATTACAAAATGAACAGAGCGGAGAGGGAACCAAACCCGAGCTGTGTAAGTAGAAATTCAGGGAGGCAATGCGGCAACGTAATTTGGTGAGAGAGACCTCAAGCATCTTTGTGTTACAGGATTCGCTATGCCAGGGAAATGACAGGTGCTTATAATCTGGAGAAGCAGTCAGATCTGGGTTTGATAAGGCTATTCTAATTGATCGCAACCGAAATCTTGCCGCCATGATCTGTGGTGTCACTGGTAGAATAGGGAGAACAGGGCCGGAAAGTGGTGCCTTTGCCAATGAATTGGCAGTTTCATTAAAAAACAAACCTTTATGGCCAGGCACCCAAATCAAATGAACACATTGCACATGGGCAGGAACTAGCAAGTGGAAGAGTTTTAGCATGGGTGACTCATTAGTAGCGGTAAGGCAAGAGCATACAGAAAGGGAGTCAGTAAGAACAGCAGCTGTTGTAAACATTTCGTCTAATTTACCTAAAGCTACAATTACTTCTAAAAACTCGGCTAGAGAAATAGGCACAAAATCAGGCAATATTAAAGAAAAATATCAGTCGAGTGCAGGACAAAATATTCCAATGCCAGTTTTGTCCTCGCACTGTGATACATCTGTTGCAATGATAATGTTTGCTTCTAGGCTGCTTAGGTGGTCTCGCAACATGACGTTTAAGATGCCGTAAGGAAGTAGTTTCGCGCGGTTTGGGAAAATGTCATCGAACCTGATCTCCAGGTAATTTGAATGCGTATTATTAGGTAGCACATCGCGAATTTGCACATTTAGTGGTTCAAGTAATGTTTGCACGAATATAATCTGTGGTGTATGAAACCTGGGCCAATGAACGGGAAAAAAATAATTCTGGATCGGAGATGAAAATTATTTGAGGACGGTTTAATGGTGATTCATATAGTCTTAAGAAAGTCTGAACGGTCAGAAGGTGAAATCGGCATAAGATGGGTGGGGTTCTTGCTTCCAGGTATAATACGGCATTTGCAACGTATTTTGGAAGGCCCCTAGCCAGCCGCCGTTCCTCTCACCTTCCTCGACGTCGCTGCTGCTACACGCTATATGCACGCCATGTTTCCTACAAACGCGTGCGAGCGCTTAACTTATCTGCATGATATGGGGGTCCGCTAACGCTTCCTCAAAGGCGCAGTTACGCGAAGTTGGCAGTTACGTGGACACCTGTGGTAATGTGAATATCTCCAAATGTCACATTAAGGACCATTCCAAAATACACGAGCCCAATTCTTATTCGTCACACAGACAGTGATTCCCCAAAAAACTTCTTCAGTCCGACGCTGACCTTTCAACTTCAAAAATTCATATCAACAATTAAGATGAGATAAACTCAGAATTCTGACACCAATGGACAAACTTACTAAATTAAATGCACGTTGCGTCATATTTTTACATGCACCACCTCTGTGTTAAAAATTAGGGCCAAATGTGGGCCAAGCCCGAGATTTTAAGATATTTGGATATTTTTTTTAATTAATTGTATTACTTTGGCTTGTGAAAATTTTTCTGAGCTCCAGGTCTCAATATAGGAAGACAAATATAATAACATAAGAGAAAGTAGTCTTGCCGATAAAAAAATTATGCGGATTCCACGCACTGTTGGAATCGATGTAAGCGAAGCTTTCTGTGCTGGTTGCTTTGAATGACGATAATTAGCGGTGTTGCTGACGGCGAACGTTTAATTTCTTCAACGTTCAGTCCTACACTGACATTCCCTCTGAAAAATGTTTTAGCTTTTATATTCACTACACGAGAAATATGGCTGCACACGGAAATAAGCGTGCCTCTTCACTGTTGCGCAAGGCGTTCCGGTGCTTGCAACGCCACGCTCATCCGCGGCGAGCGCATCCGCAAAGTGGCGAGTCGACGTGTGCCTCGCCGCGCGTGCTTCGAGATGCCGCAACATGCCTTTATCCTTCCGTCATTTCAGTGGTGCTTAGAATACCTGCAGCTATGGATGACTGAAAAGTCTTAAGTTTGAAACCCACTGGGGACAGGCATCCTGCTCTGCGGCACTTTTTGATGACTACCGAAAGAAAACGACAGCTTGATATCGGAGAGCTGGTTCGTACTCCGTGAAAAAAGTGGCAGTGAAAATAAGTATGCGGATTCCACGCACTGTTGGAATCGATGTAAGCGAAGCTTTCCGAGCTGTGTACGTTGGTTTACAGTAATAAGCGGTGACGTTGGCGAATGTTTAATTTCTTCTTTGTTTAGTCCAATACGAGCGTGGTGAGTTGATGTTAAACGTTCCCTTGCATAGACCACTGCTGTTTCTCTGCACAATATACAGAACACGCAGGGAGAGGTGTTTGCTTGAGGCGGTGTTGTGCGCCATATTTCATAACTTGTAAGAGGGTTGAGCATTGTCATTGCCTCACATGGCACATCGCATTGTTGCAGAAGTATTAAACTTGAATTGGATTATGGGACTGTACGTGTGCCAAAACCACAATAGGATTATGAGGCACGCCGTAGTGGCGGACTCCAGAATAAATTTTGACATCGTAATGTTCTTTAACGTGTCCCAAAATCTAAGTACACGTGTGTTTTCTATTTCGACCGTGTCGAAATGCGGCTGGTGCGGTCGGGATCAAATCCGCAACCTCTAACAATGCCATCACCACAAAGCTACCGCGGCGGGCACAGAAGTGTGCATTTGACGGTCGACCGCTTCCGTAGTGACTCCTGTACCCTGCGGTGCGCTTTATTTATTACGGCTCTGCAGTTTCTGCAATGCTTTTGAGGGGGGTCACATATAATTACACCTGTCAAGAGGCTAATGTGGCGATGCCCAGGGAGCTCCAGAGGGCATTGTGCACATTCGACGCGGTGGGGTCCAAGCAAGTTTCTCGCGTCGCCATTCCTCTCTGACTCAGTCCTGTGTAGACGCATGCTCTGAATCATCCCCCGAAGCAGTGTGCCAGACAGCAGCAGCAGCAGCAGCAGCAGCAGCAGCAGCACAGTGGGAAGTCGAAGGAAGAGTCACAGAAAGCTTCGCTTTAAAAATTATGAATATGGCACATTTTCATAATAATTAGGGATTCTTAAAAGCATTTCACGCTTGAAATCGTCTATAAACACTAGCACTACATACTGAGTACGAATATTTATAGTTTGTGCAGGCAAGACTGTGTGGCACTGCATACAAAAATGACTGTTCTATAAGTTTTCCCGCAACACCACGTTTTATCTGCTGGTAGTAAAAATTTCACGGGATGCGGCTTCCGCGAGAAAGTTGAATGTCAGTTCAGGTTCAGGTTGCAGTCATTAAAACTACAACATAGTGTTCGGACACGCGCAGTGCGTGTTGTACATTTGAAATCCACACTATGTGCCCCGGCTTACAAAATATTGTGCTTTTTAATGCGATAAGCACTCCTAGGGTCCTTCACGCAGTTTCTGGCTTCCATGGTTGGGATGCGTCTCTCTCACGCGGCGCGCGGGCCCGCTTAAAACCTGGTATTCCAGTTCACTGCCGCGAACCAGCGTTGTCAGGGGGCGCTCGTGAAAAACGGCCCTGAACTCCGTAAGTAAGAAAGCGCCGCATCGTTTAGTCTCGCAAACGAACGCGAGGCCGCATGGAGCAAGTTGTTTTTACGTTTTACGAAACTGCAACATTAGCGAGTCTGGGCCGCCTTTCTTTTTTTTTCGTTTCTGTCAGTATGAATATTGATAACAGTGAAGAGGTTAGGATCATCGGCTAGGATTTACTTGTGAACAACGCCACAGAATTGTCTTGCGCAGAAAACTGCATGAGAGCCATACACCAGCAGCTGCAAGCGTATACCGCCGATCGTGTTGCGGTACGGTTTCAAAAGGATCCGCTCACTGTAAGACCTCTTTGATTCAAAATATCTCGCGAAGGGCGAGGATTGCACGGAATAAATTGTTTTCTAGGATGAGAAAACGATACCTGACAACGGCGGTTCAGGGTTTCAGAGAAATAAAATTTAAATACCGCTGAAATTCAAGTAAGTGATCACTTCTTCAATTTCTACGTATTCCAGACACAAACAAAAATAATGCCTTCGTAAGCGCAGTGACGTTGATTTGCTTTACGCCACTTACGGTCTCCACAGCACCGTAATTCAAGGCGCGTCGACATTAGCGACATGGCAACTAGCCGCGCGCCGTTTGCAACTCGCGGACCACCTGCCGACAGCGGTCTTGCTGGCAAACAGCGTGATCTCCTCGTCACGATATCCCTGCTACATCTCTCCGCGGCACAGTGACGTGGCCATTCAACGACAGAGGAGTGGTTGCAGCTACGCTCTGGCGTCGCTGGCAGCGTGACCGCTGCTGATCGCTCGCCACCAATATCGCCGCCAGGGTTGCCAGGTCTTCGGGAAAAAAAGTAGCCAAAAAATTCCGAAAAGTATCCAAGAAAGTCGCCAACTGCAGCAAAAGCTTTAATTGATAGCCAAAAAAGTAGCTACGGTGCGACAAACCAATAAATGCCAATTTTTAACGCGAAAATAATGAAGAAAAGAGGCTTGTAGTTGCCGGCTTCACTGAGGGCAAACAAAAATACCAGAACAAAAGAAAAGTTATCACATATTAGTGTGTCTTAACTTGCCATAATGCCCACCTGACGTTCTTTGATAATTTTCGCCGCCCATTTCATGCTTTCTCACAGCCGAAGTGGTGTCCCCAGTTTCAGTACAATAAACTCGCTACACAGCGTCTTAGCACCACAATGAATTCAAATGTTCCCGTGCGAACTGTATGACGTCACACTTCTCTGCAAAGCACGCAGTCGCATAGTCACGTAGACATTGACACCTGTATGTCGTGGCCGCCATGACGCGTTCTCGGTTGTTGCAGTCGTTTCTGGAGCCAAGAACCATGATCTTCGAGATTCTCTATAGAGGTAACCCTCGCTGGGGGTGAAATCAGGCCCACCACCAATTCCTTCCGTCGTACGAAGGCAGCAAAAGCATTTCCTTTAAGATTCGTTAATTTCTGTGACTCAAAGGGAGCTTGGGCCTATTGAATTAGCCGTCCATGACAGTCCCGGACTGTCCGAAACGTTGATTTTAGCCAACGTGCGTTGCATATGAAGCATCTCGGGTAGTTCTGGACAGCTCAGGATAAGTCGAATAGGCCTACTGACCATATGGCGGCTATGATATATTTTCAGCTCCCGAATATGCTTCAGGTGCTTGAAAACACAAAAGCATTGCCTTCAAAATCTGGCGTTCGCGGCTGTTGCTTCGAGGGGGCCGTCAGGGCGAGTAGCCAATTTGGCGAGAAATCGCCAAACCTGGCAACCCTGATCGTCGCTAGGCCTTTTACGGTTGACTTCGAATCTGTAGCTGACGGCGCTTTAGAAGAAACCACAAACGTTCCCAAGCAGCAATGTTTTGTTACCGTTGTTGCCGCTTTACCTTCTCCTCGCCTCGCAATAATTTCACACGAAGAAAATATGCAGATATTTGCGGCGCCAGCAGCTGCAATATTGGCGGCGAGGAGTTACGGAGTCACCATCTATCGGAAGCGCCTCGCTGGCGTAGTATGAGGGATCACGCGGCGCGCTCCTCATAGGTTTTGCTGTCAGCGCTCACTGAAAACACCACGCGGGAGCTCTCCCGGACATTTCTGCAAGTACTTTCGAGACGAGAGAAGTATTTTACTGTCTAAATAATAATCAAGGGCAAACTGAAAGCACAGAATCGTTTACAGACGCTATCTCTTTACCGAATACGTACAGTGAACGCCACTGCGCGCGTTCGCCGCGATGAAGTCTCCCGAACCGGCTTCTTGCGTGAAAGGTAGGTAAACGCTGAGAGCAAACTATGTGAAATATGTTCTTGCAGTGTTTGTACAACTAAATGGAGCGTAATAGAATGAAGCCTCATTGCAGTGATCGAACAGATTCGCAGCGACCGACTGCGCGTCTGTATGCTTGTCCGCGCACTGTTTGGCTTTCGCCGCGTGCGCGTTTTCGCACCGTGCCATGAGCTTTAGACCACCGAATATCAGCATTTGACAGTGTACAAGCAACCATTGTTGCGTGGGCGCTATCAGAGCTGTTCCAAAATAATTTTATTGTAGAGACTTCGACGCCTACGGGGACTGTGTGTGATGCGCCGTCACGGCGATTCAATCTTTTTTTTTTCTTCTAAATTCTTGGACGTTTCAATATTTCTCGAGTTGCGTCGCACTGTGTGTTTATCGGTGTTCTCAGCATGCGATTTCCCGCTGCTTCATTTTTATAATCCAGTGCATTAATTCATATAACACAAACATGACCACATGCCATGCTTCTTTTTTGATGTGCTTCTTACCACTCCCTTTCCACTCCAGTAAATTTGCCAGTATCTATAGCATCGACAAGTTCATAGACCAAATCGTCATGACATTAGTCGGGCGATGGACTCGGGCGAGCGTCTCATTGCGCGTTTTCCGAACATCGCAGACCCTGCGCCGTAGCAGAAATCTTCCTCGCGTCTTTGCTGCATACCCGAGTTGTAGCCGCTGACTGTTTGCGGGTTTTATGTTTCGCGAGCCAAACTTCACGCAGCTTCTTGTCCTGCGTCTACGTGTGAATAAGGCTGACACCGGGCTCCGTTGCGTACGTCCGGCACTGCAGCACCGAGCAGTAGCCTACCATGTTGCGCGCCTTCAAAGGTAGCCACTACCTATTGTAGTGCTTTCAAGCGTTGTAAAGGAGACACTCGAGCGGGAAAATCTCGCCACTAAATGAGGACCGCAGCGTACGAGGGAATTTAAACTCTCGTTTTCAGCTCGCTTCGGCGCTCCCGAAGCAGCCGACGCGGCCGCTATGTCCACGTGATCCCTAACAGCACGTCACGCCGACGGTGGCGCCAGCTTTGCCCCGTACACCGCACAGCGCACTTCGGTGCGCGTTCATTTTTCTCTGGCCGAATGCATTTTCGCCTGGCAGAGTTTTGGACGCCTTCTGGCTAGCATACGAGAAAAAAGAAACAATGGTCACTCGCCGCCATTACTGTGGAGTCTCGACGCATTGCAACACGTTCGCTTGAGCGCAACTTCTACGGAAAGTCTTATCTCGCCGGTGTAGGATACCTGTCAGTATGCGCATGCTTCTCTGTGGACCAAGCGTCTCACGTTTTCTTCGATATTCCTTCGTCAGCCACATTAGGTGCCCAAATTAGGCATTCGATTGTGGCCAACATGCTCTTCTTTGCGTTCTTCCATATCGGTACACCGCACGACGAGTTCCCGACGCCATCGGACTTCAAAGAACGCTGATGCCTCTGTGAAAAGTACGCCCCATCCGACACCACCTCCTCCTCTGCCCCCTAGGCCTGGCGCAAGTCACTCTAAATCTGACAAGGTCATGGCGGAGAAAAATACAACTTGGTCCGCACTACACTCTTAAGCAAATGTAAACCCTTCGGGGTGTATATTTGCCACACAGCAATCATCGTCATCTGTCTTGCTTGCGTTTCCTTCCTTGAAAACGCTGCGCTCTCTACTTTCCTGTCGAGAACGCTCTGCCATGCTGATAACGGACATGCCGTTCGTGACTTGGAAGTACCGGGTTCGCCACGTTAAAGAGTGTAAATGCGAACAAGACAGTTGACGATTATAGTTATGTGGCAAAAGGGCGTAATTTTGCTTAAGAGTGTACTAAAGCAACAGCCAAAGCCAGAACAGCGGAAGTCACAACCGAAGCCGATGCCAATGCCACAGCCGATGCCACAGCAGATGCCACAGCCGGAGCCGAAGTAACATCAAGTGATCCAGCTGCGCACGGCTGTAGAGTGCACAGCACAGGTTCCTGACAAATTGCCCGAAGACCGGCAAGTGGTTATCATGCTCCGGTCTCTGAAGAATACTTTTCGAATGCTCTTGAATAACCTGCACACTCCGTCAGCGCGAAATGCAATGCAAGTGCTGGATGCTCTCAATTCAGTACTTGCAACTCTTGAGTAAGCATCATGGCTCCCCCGCGGTGGTGAGCGTTAAAATCACCGCACACAACACAGTCCGCCAAGAGCGAGGCGGTCAGGCGCGCGAGGAACGCGCAGTCGCAGTGTTGGCGGCGGTCCTCATCATTCTATTCGCACTGTAGTCAAAAAGCCTGGGGTTTAGCTTAACAATATACTGCCACGCACTGCAACGTACTGCTGATGTCCACCGGCTCCTTAATCTTCACTCATGACTTTAACGTGCATCACCAGCTATGGGGAAGCATCAACATTAGTTCCAGACAACAGAATGACGGCAGTCTAACGTATCGGCGGTTGTAGGGGTTGGAGGACGGACTCCGGGATGAAAACCCAAACTTGGGAGGGTTTATTCTACATTATGTACAGGAGAGGTGAGCGACAAGTAACATTCGTACAGTCATTACGGGCCGGCAGCAACTCGGACGCTGCGGCCCGCGGCAAGAAGTTCGAGAGAGGTGAATCAGGGAATCAGGGCATGTCCCAGAATGCTCAGGTCTCTCTGGAAGGCTTCTTATAAACCCTTCGAGCACTGTAAGTCACGTCATGTTTGACCAATGGGAGAGTCCGCTTCGATGACGCCACTTTCAGCCAGACGACCGCACCTTCTTCCTCGCGCCCTGCCCATTTGGGTTTCTCGCCATTTTTGGCGGCGCTACATTAATAACCGTCTTTCGGTCTTTACCGCGCTTCTTTTTACGGCGCTTTCTCCTTGCACTAGCTTTCATGTCGCCTTCTCGTGCCTCGTGCTGGCCGGTACATATTTCGTCGGCCCGGATCGGTCTCTTACCCGCACAGTCTGAGTGATTTACCTTTAAATCAACAATCTCTCTGCCTCGACTGGCGGACAGCCCAACCGACTCTGGCACAATGCAGCAGGCTTTACTCGAGTTAGACAACTCGCACTCTTGCGAACCGCCCTCTACTACATTGCGCAGCTCACGCTGTGCATCGGCACACAGCCCGTCGGTAGCGATCGCTGTCTCACGCGCACAGTCCGAATGATTAACAACTAAATCATCCCTATCTAGGCCATCTAGACTGGCGGAGAGCCGCACCGATCCCTGAACAATGCAGTTCTCTCGTGGACTACGGAGCTCGCCATCCCGAGAACTACTCTCAACTGCATCGCTCAGTTCGCACTTCACTTCTGCACGCAGATCTGGCTCTACATGGGTGCTCGCCTCTGTCGCGCCAACAGTACCCTTTTCCTCGCTAGCAACCTCGCTAACCTTACCAGCGACGCACACACGCGGTAACTGTGCCAATTTGTTCGCAGCTGGCCTAGCTGTCTCCACAGTCATCTGTTGGCACAGCACCTCGTCGCTCTCCTTGCGGCCTTTAACGGCCTCTGTTGCCACTAAGGCATCGTTAGCAGCTAGCTTTTTCCCTTCACTTATCAATCGGCAGCCAATCTCACAGGCACTAATCTTTTCCTCGGCTTTTGGCGAAAATCTGCTAAACACTTGCACATTCTTTCGCTCTGTACTACCTACAGAATTCTCAGACAGCCGTTGTCTCTGTGCCAATAACTGATCACAATGCTGTATCTCTTGGATCAGTGCTGCCTTCTCCCTCTCATACTTTTGTTCACGCTCAATTTCGCGTTCATTCTCACGTCCGTGACGCTCACACCTAAGAGTAAGTTCTTGAAGCTCATGCTTCCGTTCATTCTCGCATTCTTCACGCTGACGCTTACTCCTAAGTTCACGACGCTCTCGCAAACGTACACGACGCACACGCTCCCGTGGCTCCTGTATCACCTCCCAAGCAAGCTCAATGCTTTTCTCATCATTGCCACTATCATTAATCGCCTTTATGATAGTTGGCGTTTTCATCCGTTCGTCCGCCTCAACTCCCAAATCGTCGCACACCAACAACAAGTCTAACCTCGTCAACCTTCTAAGATCCATGGCAGCTACCCCGACAGGTGGTTAAAACTGTTTTCCTTAATTATTTGTGCAAACACACAATGCAACAAACTCCCGATTCCCAGAACTATCAAAATGAACACACAACATTTGAGTCTGGCGAATCATAAGGAAAAAAACCACGCGCTCACTTACGGTTGCAGCACCCTGCCATCCGGTTCATTTGTCCGCTGTTCCCGGTTCCTCCGGACTCACTGGGTCGAAGGCTCGCTCCTTCTTCGCTACTCCCAGTTTCTTCGGACCTCTTTCGACGAAGGCTCTCTCTTCTTCGCTCTTCCCGGTTCCTTAGGATCTCTCACGACGAAGGTTTATCCGTAGCGCTGCCACCAGCTGATGCATTCGGAGGCGATCCTACCGCTGCCAACCAGATGTAGGGGTTGAGGGACGGACTTCGGGATGAAAAACCAGAACTTGGGAGGGTTTATTCTACATTATGTACAGGAGAGGTGAGCGACAAGTAACATTCGTACAGTCATTACGGGCCGGCAGCAACTCGGACGCTGCGGCCCGCGGCAAGAAGTTCGAGAGAGGTGAATCAGGGAATCAGGGCATGTCCCAGAATGCTCAGGTCTCTCTGGAAGGCTTCTTATAAACCCTTCGAGCACTGTAAGTCACGTCATGTTTGACCAATGGGAGAGTCCGCTTCGATGACGCCACTTTCAGCCAATGGTAGGCGCCCGTGTCGCGGTGTCACACCTGGCGGCTCTCTGTGGTCTTGCCTCGCAGACTGGCAATGCACTTCTAACGAGGAGAAGGGGAGGGCTGCTCATGCTCCATTGTCGGAGGCCCACCTGCTAATCCCGGCGGCGCAGGAACTTGTTGGCACGTGAACTTGTTGCCTTAAACTTGTTTGCTCGGCCGCTCCTCTGGAATGTTCTTTCCTGCTTCGGCATTCCTCAATTAGTTGTGTTGCGATCCGATGTGGTCTGGGGAACTCGAAGTAATCGCAGGAAACAGCTCCATATCTAACACGGTGCACTTGCTTGGACTTGACTGATTTCCAGGCGCTTCGCTGCGTGCTGTTATGATTGGGGGTTCAATCCCATCGCTCGTGATCCGTTGTCAAGATTGGCATTAGTAAGATCTTGATGAGGACTAGTTGGTTCATACTTAGAACTGAGGTGAAACAGCGCGAAAAAGACGAGGACACAAGGACACAAATACCACAGACAAGCGCTGTGGAGTCGGGCATGAATTAGAAGGTAGCTGCCCCATGCCGTCGTCCAACTTATCCACGCAGAGGACGTTGATGAAGGGAAGGACTGCTTCTCATCGAGAACGAAGAATATGGGTTTATTTACAGTATTTATATCAGTCTAACATGACTGTTTGAGAAGGCACATCAGTCTAACATGACTGCTTTAGAAAGTGTCTCGAGCATCCGCACAACAACGGCTTATAAGCACTCGGCCCCCCCTTGATTCCAAGGGGATGGAAACGTTCGTCCAGTCATTGTAAACACGCCGCCTCTCCCCGGGACGGCTTACACACACACACACACACACACACACACACACACACACACACACACACACACACACACACACACACACACACACACACACACACACACACACACACACACACGCACACACAGGTGCACGGTCCGGAGCCGACGTCAGAGGGGCTTCGTAGAACTCGGAGCTAGCGCGTACGGGTAGCACATGGTCTTGCGTCTTGGTCGGCGCGTGGGAAGGGGTGTCCGACGACGTTCCCACGGCAACTCCCCCACTCATAGCAGATCAGGTTCGCGTTGGGGAGTTGGGTAACAATAGTTGGCCCGCCGAACTCATTCAGTCACAACGGCGACGAGGCTAGAGCGTAACGGTGGCGGTTTCAGCACAAAGCCTGCTTCGTCAAACGTATTCTAGCTGAAGCGACGGAGAGTGGAGGACGCGCGTATTGTTCTCGACACAAAGTCGACTTGGTCACGCCGTGGCTAGAGGTTGGCGGCGGCGCTCCAGGAAAGTTGCGGCCAATGTCGCAACTGGACAGCAAAACTTGCACTGCAGCTGGTTATTCTTGACAGTGCACAGACAGTGTTCCCTCCATCCCGCTTTCCTCTTTCTGCTCCCTTTTCCCTTTCCCCCAGTGTAGGGTAGCAAACTGAACGCTCGTCTGGTTGACCTCCCTGCCTTTCCTCTCTCTCTTTCTTCCATATCGGTGCTTCGGCCTCGCACACAAAATAAAGACATTGTTACCGTGCAGAGAATTGTCGCATGGTGAAAGTTCGATTTTGTTGCTCCTTTTGAGGAAAGTAATGGGCCACAGGACGCTTCAGTTGCCGTATACTCTTACTATACTATTGCGATAGCAATTATATGGATACCCCAGGCGCATTCCTACCCTCGCCAGCGCCCTCATGTTCCGTATAAAGTCTCAAGGGCGATAACATCGTGACCACGCGCCGCATGCTGTATGTGCGAATGAAAACGTGGGAGGGGGGTTTATCTCGGTTATCGGCTCTTGTGTGCGCAGTGGACGCCCAAGACTTTCAACCACCGCCAGAAAATGGAGAGGTTCGGCGCTGCCTTGACTCATCTGATGCGGTATCACAATGAGGGTGACGACTTCTTGTTAGCAATTGTGACCGGGAACGAATCATGGTTGCTAATACTAATGAGCATGAAACGAGAAGGCAAAGTTTACAGTGGAAACATTCGAATTCACCAACCCCAAAGAAAGCAAAGGCCGTCATTCCCGCCGGAACGGTGTTGCTGATTTTTTTTTTTTTTTGCTAAACCTGGAGAGACTCTCAATCGTTTCAGATATTGTGAAACACCGGATGGCCTGCGTGTCGCAATCAAGAACAAACGACGTGGAAAATTGACGAATGGGGTCATCTTGCTCCACGACAATGCCCGTCCCCACGTCGCTGATGTGGTTAACAGAAAACTGGCAAACTTCAAGTGAGAAACGCTGCAACATCCGCCATACAGCCCAGACCTGCCGACTTGCGGTTTCCACATCTTGAAGCATGGAACCACATTCGTGTGGGACGATGACGTGAAAGAGTCAGTTGCAGACTTTTTGAAGCAGCAACCCAAGGAGCTTTATGAGATGAAAACTACGCGGCTCGTTAGTCAGTGGGACAAATGTCTAAATCCTCTTGGAGACTACTTTTAAATAAAGTACCCGTTTGTCATACATTCGCACTGGCTCACTTTCTTTTGACTCGTCCTTGTATATTTTGCAGAACTCCTTGTTTTTATATGTGCTCTCTGTTGCAACTATAATTTCGGTGCAATTACAATACACGACCGGTGACAGCTGCTCCTGCGCAATACATTGGGACAAAGGACAGCGTCACTGAGATTTTTCCCTGGCGTTGCATATGCACAAAAATGTAAACAAGGCTCTTGGATGACAAAGTTTCCTTAACATATTTGTCCTCAACTTGTTCATTTCACTGCCTTTACTTTTTTCATATGAGCGGCACGCACTGCTTTGCTGGTTTCGAACTGATATATTTCTAGAGTTCATGTGATATTTTCTTTACTTATTAAGTAGACAAAAAACACGGAAGCATTGATATCGGTTATTTCGGGGAGAATTTTTGGGACATACGAGTATATTTTTTTATGGAAAGATACATACTTTACTTGTCTTGACAGCGCGTAGCGTTCAAGAATTCGTTTGCAGCATCTTTGGCAATGGCAATGTAGTTATTATTCATATATTTGATCCTTCTACAAATTCGATATAAGGAGGCGGCCGAGCTGCAACGTGACCCCCCCCCCCCCCCCCCCCGCTAGCCCCGAACGAGATTTCTGGCAACGCCACTGTTCAGGGCCCCTTTAACTTGTACCAGAACTCTGGTTGGTGCTAAAGAGTTGTATTGCGATAGCAATTACATGAGCACCCCAAGCGCATTTCTGCTGTCGGCGTCGCTGTGAGATTCCGTATAAAGTCCAAGGGCGATAAAATCGTCGCCGCGCCGTATGCTGTATGTGCGAGTGGAAGCATGCGAGAGTGAGCCGGCGGTCGCGGCTCAATCTCGCGCACGAAAGGGAGACAGCGCGCCGTCTTCCGTCGCACGCAAGGCTCCGGGGGTAGGGTAGATAGAGAGAGAGGGGGGGGGTCTACTCTGGGCGGCCGAGCACGTACGCCCGGGTCGCTGTATCTTGAGGGCTATCTGCGCAGGGACATAGTCCGCCACGCGTTGTTTTGACGGCTTGGTTCGCGTCGATGCGAGACGCGGCACGAAGGTCAGTTCGCTCACTGCTGCTGGCGCGCTTTCCAACGCCAGCATTTTGACGAGTTTCCGCAGTCATCGATTGAGATGTGTTCGTGTGTGCTTGTGCGCGCGTGACACCACGCTTGTTAATTTAGTTAGTATGCCTATGTTTATAAGTTTATGCGACCGATAAAGCTACACTATACTTCGTATATCTGTGCACTAATTTGCGGTCGCAATCGATGTTTCGCGTTACGGGCGAGAGTGGATTTTCTTTAAATAAAATGAATACGCGTCACTTTAGCGAACATAATTTTTCCTGGAATAGAAACTCCATAACCTTTGTTTGTGTCGCCCGTCGCGGCAACGTGCCGGTGCAGCGTCAATGCGCTGTTTCTGCAGTCAACATGAAGTGTTCATCGCTTATGTTCACTGTGATATATCGTATCATTAACATTCCCATCTCCCTTTTCACTTTGTCACCAGGCGCTGTCAAAGGCGCAACGCACAGTTGGAAACCTAGTGAGCATTTAAAACGCCGGCTGGCACTAATATTTCTCTTAACGCCCCAAGCATTTTCACTCACTGTAGGTAGCTTAAGCGCGGCGTTCTGTACTCTATTTGGCCGCCCCGGCTGACGTGATAGCGGACCGACACACGGGCGCATCTGCCCCGGCTGACGTGCTTTATCGCCCCCCCCCCCCCCCCCTCAAAAAAAAGAAAAGCTGGTTGCATATATTCTTGTACTAAAAACTTATATGTATTTTTGTACTATAAGCATTCTCAATTTCGCTTTCAATAAAATAAAATGCACACGTACATTTTAGCGAAGAAGCTGTAGAAATAGTAGAAACGGCGTGCGATCCCGCCTGCCTGAATCCAACGTCAGGCACGCTCGTCGCATGCTTATCGCATGCTCATCCTCGTCGTTTTCACGAAACATAATTGAATGACAGGGCTATTACGGCTTTTCTAGTTGTAGCAATTAACCACGCAAGAATAACGACGGTCTTCAAGTTGTGTGTGTAGTGTTTCTTTTTTTTTCCTTCCTTTTTACGGGCACTGTACGTTCCCCAACGTGACTCACGCTCCTGACCACTGTCTTCTGTTTGTATGACTAAACAATGCGCGCGATGTCCGCAATGGGGTAAAGTGTTTAAGCTCGACGAGGAAGGGTATTGAACCTTTTCGCGGCGATCTAGAGGGCGCTGTCATGTTAGATCACGTCGTGAAGCGTTCACTGTTAGCTTCAAATGCCTCCATTGCCTCCGCGTTAGAGGCTTAGCAAACCTCTGTTTCGGGAGATATAGTAGACGGTGACTGGATGGACACATAGCTTTGGCCACAGCTTCAGAGCACATACAAAAGCACTTTCGATGCTGATTAATCTAGTCCAAACAGCGCGAGCAGCGCATATGGTGCTTGCTCTTCAAGCGGGGCTAAATATCTAAGCTATCCAAACTTCCCGCTCATGAATTGAAACAGAATTAGCGTGTTTTACTCTTCGTTCTTCAGTTCGCCAATATTTTGAAGCGGCGGGTTGTCACATTTCTGAGTAAATTTCCTCGGTGCGGTCGCTATCTGATTATTTCCTGCTTTATCGCTCGAGGCTGTGCTCACTTCCGATAGATTTGTTCTTGCTGCGCGCAAGGCTTTAAACGTAGCTGTTTTGTACGCAGCAATGATGTATTATCGCTTGTAACTCGCTTACTCTTGTGGACCGTCATGAAACATTCAGCTTCGACCATTCATGCGCTATCGGTGTAGTCCGTCATTTATTGTGCGTGTATGGTGCGCATATATTCAAGTGTGCGTCCATTCACTTATTGACCCGTTGGCGATAGAGTGGGCTTAAGTTTTCGTACCAGTTGGGGTGGATGTGTGTTGATACTGTGCGCGAAACGTACTATGACAGGACGCGGCGCTACTCCCTTTGTCATTGTTTAACGAGATGTACTCACTCTTGCCGACGTTCCAGGGCTTAAGCGCTTTCTTTGAAGGTTAGCGACACAACGCTGGCAGATGAGCGAATTTCTGTATCATCGAGGAAAGCCGTACATCTCGAAGTGTCAGTAACACGTACGGACAGTTGCAGCATCGGACTGCGAACTTGGCCACACAGATTAATTTTATTCCTTAGTGTACGTGCCAGTCACTATTTTTTGCAACCAATTACTGCACACGTCTTCAATTCACATGATTCAAACCAGCATGGTTGAAGCACAATTTGTTAGCGAAAACTCGGTTGCATTTCTGACAGCTCATCGCACAAAACTAAAGTGGAAGCGGTAGTGGCTTCGCATTCGTGTGCTTTCGCTGAAGCGACGTGCGGATGGATGGATGGATGGAAGGTAGGAGCGTCCCCTTTGAAACGAGGTGATGGCAGTTGCCACCATGCTCAGCTTTTTATTTTGCCTTTTATTTTTATTTACCTGTGATGTGTGTTATGAAAATTCTCGATTTTCTTTAAATACGTCTTCCTACCCTTTTACCCTAATGTCACCTCTCTGCTTTTGTGAGCCACCAATCCTCCAATCGCCTTTTGCTAATTTCCACCGCATATTTATTTACATGACTATTACTATCTCTGAACCCTAGGGCCTCAGGAAGAGTGACTGTGGCCGCAACGACATCGGGATTGATACCATGTAGGGGTTGAGGGACCGGACTTCGGGATGATAACCACAAACTTGGGAGTATTTATTCTACATTATGTACAGGGAGGTGAGCGACAAGTAACACTTGTACAGTCATTACGGGCCGGCAGCAACTCGGACGCTGCGGCCCGCGGCAAGAAGTTCGAGAGAGGTGAATCAGGTAATCAGGGAATGTCCCAGAATGCTCAGGTCTCTCTGGAAGGCTTCTTATAAACCCTTCGAGCACTGTAAGTCACGTCATGTTTGACCAATGGGAGAGTCCGCTCCGATGACGCCACTTTCAGCCAATGGTAGGCGCCCGTGTCGCGGTGTCGCACCTGGCGGCTCTCTGCGGTCTTGCCTCGCAGACTGGCAATCCACTTCTTCTAGGCTGGAGAAGGAGGGGGGGCGCTCATGCTTCATTGCACAAGGGCCCACCTGCACCCGGTGGCTCGGCTCCGCAGCGGTAGCAGATGCCTTCTTCAAAGCCGAAGGGGGACGATTGAGCTCCATTGTACGAGGCCCCCTTCTAATCCCGGCGACGCACGAACTTGTTGGCACGTGAACTTGTTGCCTTAAACTTGTTTGCTCGGCCGCTTCTCTGGAATGCACTTTCCTGCTTCTGCATTCCTCAATTAGCTGTGCTGCCATCCGATGTGGTCTGGGGAACTCGAAGTAATCGCAGGAAACAGCTCCATATCTAACAGCTCGTCCTCGCCCCGGTTGTTCTGAATGGCCGGTGAACTCAATTCGCTGGCCATGAGGAACGCTGAAAGAAGCTGCAGGGTACTGGGGTCGAGCCTCGTTTGACAACCCTCGGGATCCTGGACCCTGGAGAACATACGTCAAACAAACCAAACAACACAGCGCTGCACCACGCGTAAGCGCAGGCTCTTCACCCCTGACTCGCCAGGCTATTACTGAGTCAAAATCAACCCTGATCTTTTAGTTCCCCAATTTTGACAAAACAGTTGTAACCACCCCTCCAAACAGCTATCCATTTCTCCTCGATTGCCGACAAGACCAGAGTACTATTGTTGTTGCAAAACAAAAGGGTCGTTGACGATGCAAACAACAAATGAAAACAGCCGAACATAACTTAAGTGGCCTAACCACACGAACAGCATGTTTCCAATCTATCGCAGTGGCGTACTTATCGCACGTAATGGTGCCACTGAACAATCTGGTCAACCTCACAAGTACGTAATCACAAGCGCACTAGCGTTGTGGTCACTAAACAGAACGCGTACTTGCGTTGTAGGCAAACTTTGCATTCACGCTTACTCACGTTTCTTCCCTGAAAGTCCTACAGGACACGTGACGTAAACGAACAATTAAACTCGCGGGACTTACACACTCCGCAGAACTCTTAAAATGATGCGTCTTCTACTAACTCGTTCCACGCGTACTTATAAGAGAAGTCAGAGTACGGCTGCCCTCAACACACGAGCAACCCAGTCATAAATCTGCTTCCTTCCGTCCACACAGGACACGCGCTAATGGAACTAAGAACGCCTCTCAGTGCAACTCATGCACTCACTGAAAACTACGCGCTTAACCTCCGACAATTCAAAGCCACTTAAAAAGAAAGAAGGTTAAATAAAACACACGCGCGTTACGATAGGCCTCCCAACAATAACCTTGACCCTCAGGTTACTCACACACACACAAAAAAAGCCTATCAACTTATTAATGAGCATCTCGCGAGACTACATGTTTACATAAACCTCATCTTTCAAATCACGGAGCTTCTCAAACGAAAACACAAACAAAGCTCAAACCTTACACATTGAAAGAAATCCTAGTCTCAAATCGCGAAAAACTTTCCGATGCTCAAAATAAAAAAACAAGACTCTCCATTTCTACGGAAGGGCTCTTCGCCTCCCTTTCCAAACGCTTATGTCTGACTCATACTCTGAGCCGTCCTCGCGGTGGGCGTGGTCTGAAAGCTACTCTGGCTGCCGAGAGACAACAAAAGGGCTGATTCACTATCAGCTCCCCCAAGACGTTACGGTCTCCTGCCAATTTGCGTCCCCGCGCCCCGCTTTCAACACAAACTCGATTGACCGCGTCGCTACTCCCCACCTGGTCTCGTCCTGCCACCTTGCGTTTCTTCGAACTGCACGCTGAGCTGTGAAAAGAACTACGGAACGACGAGGAGCTTAACTGCCTCGTGCCCTTTGTCCGCGTCCGTGCAGAACATTCTTCGCGGTCCCCCTTTGACCTGTGGCTCGAACGTTTAGGATGCGTCAACATCGTCAGTGACGACCGCACCTTTCTTCTCCTCGCGCCCTGCCCATTTGGGTTTCTCGCCATTTTTGGCGGCGCTACATTATTTACCGACTTTCGGTCTTTACCGCGCTGCTTTTTATGGCGCTTTCTCTTTGCACTCATTTTCATGTCGCCTTCTCGTGCCTCGTGCTGGCTGGTACACATTTCGTCGGCCCGGATCGGTCTCTTGCCCGCACAGTCTGAGTGATTTACATTTAAATCAACACTCTCTGTGCCTCGACTGGCGGACAGCTCAACCGACTCTGGCACAATGCAGCAGGCTTTACTCGAGTTAGACAACTCGCACTCTTGCGAACTGCCCTCTACTACATTGCCCAGCGCACGCTGTGCATCGACACACAGCCCGTCGGTATCGATCGCTGTCTCACGCGCACAGTCCGAATGATTAATAACTGAACCATCCCTATCTAGGCTATCTAGACTGGCGGAGAGCCGCACCGATCCCTGAACAATGCAGTTGTTCTCTCGTGAGCTACGGAGCTCGCCACCCCGAGAACTATTCTCAACTGCATCGTCCAGCTCGCACTTTACTTCTGCACGCAGATCTGGCTCTACATGGGTGCTCGCGTCTGTCGCGTCAACAGTACCCTTTTCCTCGCTAGCAACCTCGCTAACCTTACTAGCGACGCACACACGCGGTAACTGTGCCAATTTGTTCGCAGCTGGCCTAGCTGTCTCCACAGTCATCTGTTGGCACAGCACCTCGTCGCTCTCACTCTGGCCTTTAACGGCCTCTATTGCCACTAAGGCATCGTTAGCAGCTAGCCTTTTCCCTTCGCTTATGAATCGGCAGCCAATCTCACAGGCACTACTCTTCTCGTCGGCTTCTGGCGAAAGTCCGCTAGGCACTTCCTCATTCTTTCGCTCTGTACTACCTACAGAATTCTCAGACAGCCGTTCTCTCTGTGCCAATAACTGATCACAATGCTGTATCTCTTTGATCAGTGCTGCCTTCTCTCTCTCATACTTTTCCTCTCGCTCAAGCTTACGTTGATTCTCACGTTCGCGTGCCTTCTCACGTTCGTGACGCTGACACCTAAGAGTAAGTTCTTGAAGCTCCTGCTTCCTTTCATTCTCGCGTTCTTCACGCTGACGCTTACTCCTAAGTTCACGACGCTCTCGCAAACGTACACGACGCACACGCTCCCGTGGCTCCTGTATCACTTCCCAAGCAAGCTCAATGCTTTTGTCATCGTTGCCACTATCTTCAATCGCCTTTATGATAGCTGGCGTTTTCATCCGTTCGTCCGCCTCAACTCCCAAATCGTCGCACACCAACAAGTCTAACCTCGTCAACCTTCTAAGATCCATGGCAGCTGCCCCGACAGGTGGTTAAAACTGTTTTCCTTAATTAATTTGTGCAAACACACAATGCAACAAACTCCCGATTCCCAGAACTATCAAAATTGAACACAAAACCTTTGAGTCTGGCGAATCATAAGGAAAAAAACCACGCGCTCACTTACGGTTGCAGCACCCTGCCATCCAGTTCATTCGTCCGCTGTTCCCGGTTCCTCCCGGACTCCCTGGGTCGAAGGCTCGCTCCTTCTTCGCTACTCCCAGTTTCTTCGGACCTCTTTCGACGAAGGCTCTCTCTTCTTCGCCCTTCCCGGTTCCTTAGGATCTCTCTCGACGAAGGTTGATTCGTAGCGCTGCCACCAGCTGATGCATTCGGAGGCGATCCCACCGCTGCCACCAGATGTAGGGGTTGAGGGACCGGACTTCGGGATGATAACCACAAACTTGGGAGTATTTATTCTACATTATGTACAGGGAGGTGAGCGACAAGTAACACTTGTACAGTCATTACGGGCCGGCAGCAACTCGGACGCTGCGGCCCGCGGCAAGAAGTTCGAGACAGGTGAATCAGGGAATCAGGGAATGTCCCAGAATGCTCAGGTCTCTCTGGAAGGCTTCTTATAAACCCTTCGAGCACTGTAAGTCACGTCATGTTTGACCAATGGGAGAGTCCGCTCCGATGACGCCACTTTCAGCCAATGGTAGGCGCCCGTGTCGCGGTGTCGCACCTGGCGGCTCTCTGCGGTCTTGCCTCGCAGACTGGCAATCC
Source organism: Dermacentor albipictus (assembly GCF_038994185.2). Lineage (NCBI taxonomy): Eukaryota > Metazoa > Arthropoda > Arachnida > Ixodida > Ixodidae > Dermacentor > Dermacentor albipictus. Next base: position 107,438,416 of record NC_091821.1, read on the forward strand.
ACTTCTTCTAGGCTGGAGAAGGAGGGGGGGCGCTCATGCTTCATTGCACAAGGGCCCACCTGCACCCGGTGGCTCGGCTCCGCAGCGGTAGCAGATGCCTTCTTCAAAGCCGAAGGGGGACGATTGAGCTCCATTGTACGAGGCCCCCTTCTAATCCCGGCGACGCACGAACTTGTTGGCACGTGAACTTGTTGCCTTAAACTTGTTTGCTCAGCCGCTTCTCTGGAATGCACTTTCCTGCTTCTGCATTCCTCAATTAGCTGTGCTGCCATCCGATGTGGTCTGGGGAACTCGAAGTAATCGCAGGAAACAGCTCCATATCTAACAACCATCACATTTTAGTATGAGGTGTTCTATTGTTTCTACATATTTACCACACACAGTACAAGTGTCTTCTTCTTCGTTAAATTTCTTTTTATAGCTCCGCGTTCTAAGACATCCTCACCTAGCTTCAAAGAGAAGGGCACTGCCTCTTGAGATATCACAAAACGCTTCCTTCCTGATCTGCTGTCTCCAGTCTTGATATAGTTCAACACTATGCTTCTTTTCCATTGAATTTATCCAATTTTTACCTTCCGCGTTTTTAACCTGTCGTTTAATGCTCTGTCTTTCTTCGTCCTCGTGTCTGGCATACTTACTGGTTAGCTTCCTAGTTCTTTTCCGCCATTGTGAGTCAACGCTCTTTCTGTATAGGTATTTAAATACCTTAGCTGCCCAGCGTTATCGTCCAATTTCCTCAGGCGTTTTTCATATAGGATTTTACTCTGAGCTTCCTGTCCTTCGGACGATGCCCAGCCCATATCCCCCTGTACTGCTTCATTTGTGGTTTTCCCGTGGGCACTTAGTGCTAATCTTCCCACAGCTCTGTGATTTACTTCTAGTCTCGACTGAACCTATGCCCTTAAACACAGGACTGCATTCCCGAAAGTAAGCCCCAGCACCATTACTCCCTTCCAAATACCCCTCAGTATCTCATACCTGTTGTACCCCCACAATGCCCTATGCTTCATTATCCCGGCATCTCTTCGCCCTTTTGATATGAGAGCCTGTTCGTGCTTTTCCGTGTACATCTGCCCTTTGTTTATCCATACCCCGAGATATTTGTATTCAGCCACTCGGGGTATTTCATGGCCTTGTATTGTAAGCTCCTGATCAGTTGTATCGTTGAAAAACATCCCACCGGACTTAGCTGAACTAAAACTGAAACCTAAACAGTCTCCTTCGTCTCCACAGTAATTAACCAGAGTTTGCAAATCCTCCTGGCTCTCTGCTAACAGTACAATATCGGCCGCATACATCAAACCCAGTAGTCGTTGCTCAACAACCTTTCCGCTTAATCTGTACGACAGATTATACCCTAGATTGCTGCGTTGTAACCTTCTTTCCATACTTGTCATATAAAGCATGAACAGCAGCGGTGATAGAGGACAACCTTGCCTTAATCCTTTGTGTACCTCGACAGTTGTCGTACTCCTAATTCCTTCCCATGTTATTTCAACATTATTTTCTCGATATATTTCCTGTAGAACATCAATTACTTCATGACCGATACCTTCATCTTTTAATATGTTCCACGGGAATTCCCTGTTCACGTTGTCGTATGCACCGCTTATGTCCAGGAAGGCTAAATACAGAGGTCTATTTTGTGCCTTAGCTATTTCTATGCGCTGGGTAAGCACGAACAGGCTATCATCTAAGTGCCTACTACTTCTGAACCCGTTCTGAAGTTCTCAGAGTATTCTATTACTTTCTACCCATGACTGCATTTTTAATTTCACCGCCTGCATCGCCAGCCTATATATAACTGATGTTATCGCAATTGGTCGGAAGGATTTTACCGTATTTACTCGATTCTAATCACCCCTTTTGTTTCACGATCGCGATGCCGAAAGTGAGGGGGGTGCTTAGATTCGAAAAATCTAGAATGACCCCCTCCTCCCTCTTTTCGCTGCGACATCACGGCGAGACGGGTGCGAGAAATAACATTTTATTTTGCAAACATTCAAAAGAAAAATCGGTGCAGACATTGAACCCACCGCTTGTGTTGGATGCTCAGTTACTATCACTGCCACTCGAGTTCATCGCATCGCTTGAACCGCCGCTCTCGGTATCCCATAGCAGGTCGTCTTCCGTTCTGTCGAAGTGGTTTGTGATCGAGCAGTTCTTAAATGATTTGACCACAACGTCCACTTGGACCCGCTTCCAAGCGTCCGAAATCCACTTTGCGATGGTTGATGGGTACGCTTGCTGCAGCTTTCGCCGTGCAGCCGTACAGTCCGGCTGTGCGGCGTACTCGCGCCGCGGACGCCGTGCCACCTCGGGACTGCGACGGCTCCGGCTCGATGACAGAGTGAGCAAGCACGCTTGTGGGCCTTGGCTACGCGCGCTTCTTAACAAATAGGGGGGTGCTTAGATTCGCATGCAAACCTTTTTCCCAATTTTTACGGGACAATAGAAGGGGGGGGGGGGTGCTTAGAATCGGGGGGTGCTTAGAATCGCGAAAATACGGTATGTTCTTCCTATCACCTTTCTTTTACTCTGTTTCCAGCTGTGCGGAATTTGCTTATTTGTTATGACTGCCTCCAATGCTTTTATCAGCCTTTCCTTGCTTCTTGGGCCAAGTTCATTAATTAACTTGATTGGAATTTCATCTATCCCAGCAGCCGTGCATTTTGGAACATTTGCTTCCGCCTTTTTCCAGTTAAGATTGGTCAGTTCTAAGCTGTTTTCTATTATGCTATCCTGTGTTGCTCCCTCATTTGGGGCGATTACCCTATCGTCTTTCCTAAATGACTCTGCTATAACTGAACCGATGTAGTTCACAGCGTCATCTCCCTCTAAACAATTTCCTTCGGCATCGTGAATCTGTTCCTGCTTTCTGTGATTTGCTTTACCCAGCCAGCTTATATGGTTCCAGAATTTTCTTGACCTCCCTTTATTAGTTGCATCGCGAACTTCAGCCAGCCAGCGATCAGAGGACTGCTTTATTTTAGCCTGGACGAGCACCTGCACTTGTTTTTTTTTTGTGTTTATAAGATTGCCATTTTTGGCCTATTTCCTCTTCAGATAACTGCGCCCTCTTTGCTTCTCTGTGTTCCTGAGATGCCAACCGTCGTTGTTCGATGGCCTCCCTAATTTCCTTATTCCACCAACTTCGTGGATTCCTCTTTCCTCTCCTTTTACTTTTTTTACTTCTTTCGGCGGCGCGCCGCTGAAAGCGCCATCTCATTTCTCTAGAACAAACTGCTCCACGAAAAGGGTCAATAGGATATTGGCAATGAATGGTATAGGGGCATAGGAAGTCACCATCACACATCATTTTGAAAATGGGATTTGTAGTAGGGAAAGAGAGTAAGAAGCGGAGACTGGCCAGTCCAAATTTCAACACCAAACAAATAACAAATATAGTCACAAGGGTCGAGAAAGAACTTGGCAAATGGCCAAGCAATTAGGGGGAATATAGTGAGCTTCTAAGTGCAATGAAAAGAGAAATAAGGAAAGAGAAGCAACGTGCTCGGTGGAAAGGAAAAAAAAAACAAATCGAAAAGTTCGTGGAATAGGGAGATACGGGAAGCGATCAATGAACAGAAAGCACCACGACAGCACAGGCAGGCGAAAAAAGTGCTGTTGTCGCAGGTTGAAGTAGACAGAAAAATGGCTAATATACCAGAAGAAAAAACATATGGTTCAACTACTGGTTCAAACAAATATAATATGTGAAAGTGAATGTTGGTTGTCCAAAATACGTGAGAAAGTGAAGGCCACACCTAGAATATTTTGGAACCACATAAACTTATCAGGGTAGAAGTTTGGAACAATACAACAACATATCCTACACGAAGATGTAAACAAACTGGGAGGGGACGCGGCATTAAATTACGTCCGAATCACTTCAACGCAATGACAAGGTGGTCTTTAAGAAAAGAAAAGAGCATGTTCGAGAACCAAATGGAAAAGGAGCTGGTACTGAGAAATTTCAACTGTAAGAAAGCCGAAGAGAAAATTCCTAAGGGCACAGCCACATGGTTAGAAGAGGTTCCTGTTGGGATGTTTAATGAACTAGGACCAAAAGTAGGGAAGCTCTGTTGAAAGCAGTAGAAAAAAGCTTACAAGATAGGCGAATACCAGACAGTTGGCGACAAAGCAGAATGAATTTAATTTATAAAAGTAAGGAGGACAATGACAGAATTCACTCATATAGGCCACTGACCATCAATAATATACAGGTTAGCAATGCAGACGATTAAATTAAAACTGCAAGCATGGGCAGAGAATAATGGCATATTGGGAGAACTTCAGAATGGCTTCAGAATCCGTAGGCATCTGGATGATAATTTATTTGTTCTTGCTCGGTTTATTGAAATATCTAGAGAAGAAAGGAGACCATTATATGTGGCTATGTGGCTTTTTTAGACATTACCAGACCATATGACAATGTAGACCGCAACATCTTGTGGTATATTCTGGAAGGGAAAAGCTTAGGCAATGATTGTATACAGCTTTTGAGGGCGATTTACTTAAAAAACACCGTTTTGTTGACTGGGATGGAATGAGAAGCGAGGAGAAAGGTGATATTGCCAAGGGACTGAGACAGGGGTGCCGTTTATCCCCACTGCTGTTTATGATGTACATGGTAAGGACAAAAAGGCACTTGAAGGTATCACTATCGGGCTTAATCTCTCTTACAAACAGGCGGACACAATAGCAGACATGTAGCTTCCGGGTTTGTTTTATGCGGACGCCACTGTTACTTGCTAACAAGCAAAGTGATATGCAATGTCTAGCTAATGTCTGTGGACAGGAAGGTGTTAATTTAAGAGTGAAATTTTAGCATTAGAAATCCCGTTTTATGGAATATTAATGAAACCAGTGGACACACAGTGTCAATACAGGGCAAGAAAATACCTTGGGTAAAAAAATACAAATACCTTGGTTTACAGATAAATGAAGCCAATAGATATATGGAAACACAGGAAAAAACAATAGCAAAGGGGAAGAGAAATGAGGCCATAACGAACCACAGTGTACTATGGGTATACAATAGGTACGAGGTGTTCCAGGTATGTGGAAAGGTGGAATGGTTCCAGGACTTACATTTGGAAATGCAGTCATTTGCTAAAAGTCAGGGGTACAATCAGGACTTCACGGCAACCAAAGGTCAGTGGGACGCCTCGCATAGGGCGCTTATGGGAAGACTATAAATGAAGCTATGCAGGATCATATGGGCTGGACAAGTTTTTAAGTGAGGGAAGCTCAGAGTAAAACTGATTTTGAAAAACGACCGAGGAATATGGAAGAAAGTAAATGGGTTGCGAGAGTGTTCAGATAATTCGTACAGAGAAAACATTGATTCACAGCGGAGGAAGAAAAACTAGGAAGCTTACCAGCAAGTATGTGATGGGTGCAGTAAATAACATGGCAACAAAGAATATCTAACTCAAAAACAGAGAGGCTTAGACAATCTTGTGGGTGGTAATGGAAAATAAACCCACTATGAGTAACTACCTAAGAGGAAAAAATGAAATCAGGAACGAAACAATTTACGTTAACTTATAGGTAAGCTCTTTACTTTCTGAAGCGAGGCCAGGATGCCTTAGAGTGCATACTCATAAAGTGAGATACACCAAGGATGAAGAATTATGTGCTTGCTGCAGTAAAGCTATGGAAGCTATGGAACAACTGTATACAGTCATTGGAGATGTTTACGGAACGACAGAACATGTTTTATTAGAATGTGAAGATATCTGACCAGCTGTCGGTTTAGGCTCCTCTGGCCTCCTTAAAGCACTTGAGTTCAGCATTAGCAGGGGAAAAGTAAACATGTCTACAATAGAGATTAGTAAGAGGCGATTGGAAGTTTAGTAGACCACAACCAATGGAGGCGTACAAAAACAAATTTCCCAATAGTGGTTCAGAAAGTTTGATGCTGGGAATTCCATGCGTATATTTTTTCAAAACATAGGTAGAACATTAGGCAAAATAATAAGAGCTTGGTGGCACAACACACAGCCCCGTTTCAAAGGGGATGCTCATAGCATCCATCTTTCCATCCATTCATCCAAACTACAGCACTGGTTCCCCATACCCTCAATGTTTAAAAGAAGCGCCATCTCCGCCACCCTCCCATGCTCATACTCTCTCCCACACATCCGCTTCAACGGTGGTGTGACCAACACTGTTTCAATGTAGTAGATGACCTTTGGCCTGTGTCAGGTAGTACCTGGAGTTGGGTGCTTCCCATCCGACCGGAATTTCGTTAGTTTTTCGTAGAAATTATGTCTGTAAGCTTTGCTGATGTGAAATGCTAGGTACGAGTAGAAAAGCTCTCCACATGCACAGCTGTCATGGTAAACCCGTACCTCCAGTCACAACTTCTCTGGTATGGTGTGTGCCTGTGCACATACTGTGCTAGGTTTTGGTACAACTATACGAGTTAATATACTTTTCAATGACCCAGCACACTTGGCATCGTTGACAGAACTCGGACAAAGTGAGACCACTTTGATACAAGCATCCAGATAGAACAATGGAACAAGTTGGGTGCACTAAAGTTTAGTTGACAATCTCAAGAAGTTCTGTGCATGGCACCACAGAACTTATCATTACTTATTTCTCTACTGATTACTTCAGGTAATGAGATCGTGAACAAAGCTCTTATGGGATGGTGGAAGCATGTTTAGTTTGCAATTACTCATTTTTGATAACAGTCGCTGCATTTTGTGTCAGTGTAAGCCACACAGCCATTTGGGATGAAACGCTGTGGCTCTCGCAGTTCTGCAGGCACAATACTTTTGCGGTGGGTTCACTTAAGCATCATTCCTCGTAACACTCATATGGTGCTGTTCTGCTGTGCAGTCACTATTGGTATAAAAAACAGCTTTGCACCAGCAATGCTGTATTGCATTACCCATATGCCTGAGAGGTCGAGATTCTTCTTTTCTTTTTTCCTTTGCACTGGTGCTCTAGATGCAATTCTGAACCTCTTCTCGAAATCTCTGTATAAAAACTGTATAAAATAGCAGATGCCTCATTTTTCTTTATAAAAGTTCTTGTCAGGTGCTGTTCGTTCCTTGCCATTAAATGAGCTTTTATAGTCACCAGTACTTTTAGAATATTCAATTGATTTTACCTTTATTTTTGCTTGTGTTTGGCTTGTTTATGCTAATTTGCTACTTTTGTACACTCCTGCTATAGCCCTATAATAAGGCTGCAGTATAAATAAATAAACAAATAAATAAATAAATAAATAAATAAACAGAAAGCCCATATATGTAGTGCAATGTTTCAACTGAAAATACTTCATTACTACTCATGGCATTGCCACAGCCCTGTATAAATCAAGTTTGAACTTATCGACATAATGGAATAATCCTCTGCCAAACTGCAGCATGTACTTTTACTCAAAGACAACAAAATATGACAACACACTGTACAAAAAAGTGCACAAGTGACATGATATCGACGGAACAAGCATGCGGTGGAACAACTAGTAGTATCCACTGCAATTTTAGAGCATCCTAATGACCTCACCAGACACAAGTACGACCGTTTATTGAAGTTTGTGCAGCCACGCTGATGCATGCGAATTATTTTCACTGCATGCGTCCCTGTCCAGAGCGCAAAATAAATGGTTTCTTTTACTAAGTCACTTCCTGCAAGCGAATGCACTGCCGCTCATCGTGGACAGCAGGCGCCCTCAGGAATGTGCCGTTTTGGGCGGCGCGCTCACGACAGAGGCACCGCATATAAGGCGGGTGCCGATGCATAAGCATGCAGGTGCCATGAAAATGGCACCAGTGAGCTTTTTAATCATGGAAGAAGGGAAAATACTTGTATTCCTTCGTCCATGCTTTTAATGAAGCTTCTCTTCCAAGCGAATAAATGGAGAAATGTAACGCGTGCAGTGTGACATGACAGCGCTAGTTCAATAGGAAGGAGGAGGCATGCAGCTGGCATTGCAGGGAAGGAAGAATGGCGGAGAGCCAATAAGGGGCAGGCAAAGTTCAAAAGATGACGCTACTTTTGGCCTCCGACATCGGGCAGCACGTACTATCAGCATGCCTCTCCTCTATTTTTAGTGAAAGAAGGTTATGCATCCCTGAGGTTCTTGCGATTGGCACTGTCCCTCTAGTCACAACTGTGGGTACGTCACTAGATGCATAGTCACAGCTGTTGTATATTTATACTGGGACAACAACTACTTATTTACAAAGAGGTACAGAAATCATGATCGGCCATGCACCAGCTTCCATGGTTGGAGTGTGTCTCACGCAGTGGGCAGACACACATTAAGCGGCGCGGACACTCGAGCTTCGCAGAAGCGCAGTAGCGCTGGTGGAGCGGCACTATCTATCTATCCCTACCTACCTACTTATGTGTATACAATCATTGTGCTGAGGGAACTACGATATTTTATAAGAAAATTCTAGATGGTAGAGCGACATGCCTGGGGCACTTGGCATGGAATGGCTGAGATGCAGGCAGGAAAATATGTGATCCAGAATTTAAAGTGCAGCAATTTGCTGAACATGTTGGGAAATTTATTACCACAGTGAAACCTAAAGCAAAATATGAAAACAACGCAACCCGAATGGCTGCAGCATTGACTCATAAAAACCCTGCAAAATTCATTGGGAGGTATAAACATGAAACTTACACTTCTTCTGGAATGTGACATACAACATAAAAAGAATGTGAATGTTCAAAATTCAACACCAAAAATGGTTATAGAACAGCCATTCCTACCCTGCCGGGAGAAACGTCTGGTAAAAGACAGTATTCGAAGTCCGCAGATCCAGAAGATATAGCAACAGTCGTTCCTAGGCGGTACAGGAAATGTACAAATTCGATAACAAATGTTCCCAACAGGTATTTCTCTGTGCCCATGAGTAAATCTCATCGACTCTGACCCTCGCATAAGAACCGCAGAACTCTCTACCATGGTGTGAGGTGCAATCACCATGAAATAAATTTAACATTCCCGCTATTGCTGCATTATTTTCATACGGTAGAATATCAGTAAACAGAAACTCTTAGAACATAGTGTCACTATGTCACTTAAATGCAATAGCAGCCTCAGTGTTCCATTCAGTGAAAGTTGGGCAGAAAAAAGCAAACATGATGCAGTGTTGAAGCCCTGCATGTGTCTGCTCAACACAGACGCTGTTCAAAAAATTGTATTTTTTTAAAGTAATTTTTTAGATTTGATTGCAAATTATGCTTCAATATTCTATTTTCATGTGTAAAATAATCAAGGTGTTTCTTCAACCAGAAGATTGGAAAATGATTCTAATCAAGGCATGGGCAGCTATAAGAGCTTCATTTTTTCTATTCGTGCTCTAGAGATGAGGATCACAACCACAAATTTTATCCAGATGGTGAACTTGGGCAAAGGCTATGCTTCCTATATATGAGAGGTTGACAAGCGAAAAGTGTTGCAGAGCTGTATTCAGGGCAAACTCCAAAATGCAACTGAATCAATCAACAGCAAGTTTTGGTTGCTGTGCTCCGAAACAAGATTTGCTTCATGCACTGTTGTGGAGATAACCACTTCTGTAGCCATATACAGCATTGTTCAATAAAGGCCACAAAGGGTTTGAGGAGGTTCTGCAGAAGTTCGGTCTCCTTCCAACTCAAGAGTTGATTGCTCTGAGCAACAAGAGAGACCAGAGAAGAATCAAAAGAATCTCTGGAACATAGACAGCTAGCTGAAGCTAAATGTTGTCATTGCAGTGCAGCAGAGAAATCCTGCCTGGAGGAGGAAGCTCGCAAGGGTTTTGAGGATACCATCTGCTCAGCAGGAGAATTTTGAAGTTTGTGATAGTGATGTATAGGGTTTTGTTACGCAAGGGCCAGTAATGGTCAAAAAGTGCCAAGAAATGGTATCATTCAGTTGATGATGTGGTCAATGACGAAAAGTATATGCACGTGGCTGTATAGTGGCCGAAAAACATTCGCAGTAAAGTATGTAAAATATATATCTAATAAAAATATGACAATGATACGTCGGGTGTAAAGTGATACATAGGATGAAAATGGTAAATATGCTTACAAAGCAGTTTGATAGGCTAAAATGTGTCACTCGCAGTACAGCTACTGCCTCACCGGAGCCCTGGGAAATTAAAGGCCTGGAGGCATGCATTATACAAAATGCTCCCATCCCAGCCACGGCCTCTCAAGAGAACGAGCTACAAATTTCTTGGGCTGATAATGTTTAGTGTGGAGACTTCATTTAAAAAACATAAAACTGGTCTTGTGTTAAATAATGGTTCCTTATTGAGAAACATTGCTGGATGAAAAGTGTTGTCTGTAAGCTAGTGGAAAGTGCTTTTTCCTTGCAGCATCTGCTTCCTGACACTCCAGTGGAAGATGGTTAGCCTCTCACTACATTTACTACATGTTGGAGATCCTGTCCCAGTCAACATGTAATTGTGTGTACTATACATGTGATCTATTCTAAAACGACAAACTGGGGACATCACATTGTCGAGATTTTAATGATGTCCAATGTCCCAACTGTGGCTTGATAAAATGTATTTTGTCAGAGGTTTCCTTATCCTGGAAGCGTTGCCTAATAGCTGCTCAGCATTTTTTTTTTTTTTTAAAGGAGGGGCTTAAGATCTGTAGCAATTACATGCATTAAAGAGTTACTGTCTGTTGTTTTATGGACGCAGCAAGTTCACCAGCCAGCATATTGCTCTCGATTCCTCTGTGGCCGGGCACACAGGATATTATGATATGCTGTTCAGATGCATAAATAGTGCACAGGAGCCAACAACATTTGATAATTACAAGATTTTTATGCTTTTGTAGTGACATCAAAGCTTTGAGGACACTTAATGAGTTTAAATATAATTGCACATTCTAGTTTTCATACCATGATATGTTTCATAGCCAGCAATAGTGCATAAGCTTAAGCCATAAGCATACTGGTTAGTGAATGCAGAATGCCAAATTCCAAAAATGATTGACTAATGGCTGCATAAAACATGGGACTGGCATGGGACTTTGATACATCCATGTTAAATTCTGTGCATGGGCATTTCGCCTGCAGTTCTAGAAGGTGCATTAAAATTTGTTCTTGTGAAGCGTGATTCGAGATTTTGACAAATGAAGTGTCACATTCTTTGATCTCCCACTGCCACAATGGCAACGGCCTTTGCTTGGTTCTTTAAACAGTGTTCTAGAAGCGAGGCACCCATTTCTTCACTGAGGCTCCTCACGCGCAGTGAGAAGGGTTTGAATCAATATCGCACACGTCACATTATCTACAGTTGTCTAAAAAGGATGTTAAGGGTTTGAATGTACTTTCAGAAAATACATAAAACTAGACCTTTGCAGGTTGTGTCCACTCATTCAAGCCCACGTAGAGACTTCGCACAGGACTTGTCCTGAAGGCACTTATAGCTAGGTGGATTCTGATATGATTAACGGGATTCAGCATCTTTAATACTACACTCAGTTCAGCAGTGTTATACACCACAGCATCATAATCCAAACACGATTTTATGAGGCTCTTGTACAGGTTTGTTAGGCCTTTGCTATCATTGCCCATGTTGTGTGTGACAAACATTTTAGAATAGTCATTGATATTAAGCATTTATTCTTAAGATATTTGATGGGGGATATGAAGGATAGTCTTGAGTCAGGTATGACACCCAAAAATGTGTGCTCTGTGCAGAGGTAAGCACTGTCCATCGAGTTCAATATTAGCATCTGGGACCAGGCCTCTACTCTTTGCAAAAAGGGCAGAGGAGCTTTTCTGGGGATTTAGCTTAAACCCATTTTAATTAGCACATTTTGACACCCTGTTCAGGCCAAGCTGAACCTGCGGCTCGAAAACTGCATGGTTACACAATTTGAATCCTATTTGCAAATCATCAACATATACTGAATAAAACATGTTATGTGGAATTGATGACCGTAAAAAATTTATTTTTACAATAAAAAGGATACGCCACCCTGCAGTATCCCAGTTTCCTGGAGAAAGGGCCTGGAAAGAGCATTAATAGTTCTGACACGGAACATGCAGTTCGGCAGGTAGCTTTCTGTAACATTTAGCATGTTCCCGTGAATACCCATCTCCGAAAAATCTCGCAATATCCCATAGCACCACGTCATGTCGTATGCTTTTTCCGTATCAAGGAATATGGTCAACAAGTACTGCCTGTGAATGAAAGCGTGACGGATGTTTGACTCTTGCGTACCTGAGGGTCGGTTGTAGAACGACTTTACCTGAAACTGCACTGATAAGGGTCAAGCATTTTGATAGATTAAAGGAAATTAAACATATGATGATTTATCATCTTGTCGAACAGCTTGCCAACATACAACTTGTAAGCGCTACTGGACAGTAACTATTATCTGAAGATGGATCTTTACCTTGTTTCAATACTGCAATTACCACAGCCTCTCTCCATGTTGAAGGAAGGTATCCGGCAGCCAAAATGGTGTTACAGCAAGTAGTGTTAATTGTGTGTCAGTGTACAAGTTCATGATCATGTCGTAAACGATCCTGTCAGCTCCTGGTACAGAGCTCTTACATGTGTTAAATGAAGCTTTCAGCTCGGCAATGTTGGAACGACGTTTACAAGGTTCATGTGGTCTGCATTTCCGATCTAGTGTATAACATTTCCTTATTTCCTTACATTATTTAAGGAATGACTTAGAATAATGAATTAAGCTGGAGATGTGCTTGAAGTGCTCTGCAAGAGTGTCTGACTGCTCTTTCAAGGTATTCCCTTGATCAATGACCAGGGGTAATGGCTGGGTTTGCTGACCGTTAATCCCTCTAAGTTCTTTCCAAATTTTTGCCTCCTGTGTGTAGGAACTTATGCATGAGAGAAACCTCTACGGCTTGTTCTCCTTGCCTGTTGTTTTGTCCACCTTTTTTGCGATTTGACGTATTTCAATTCTACGAAATTTCCTGTAGTTGGCGATCAAGGCTGTATGCCGCATGTTTTATTTTGCTTCTTTCGTGCCCTCTGCACTCATCGTTTCACCATGGAACAAGTCGTTTACACAAGCGACCATTTGGTTGAGGAATGCATTCATCTGTTGTGTTGATAACAAAAGCTGTAAAGTACCTTACAGTGTCATCTATACTAAAATCATTGATAAAATCTCACGTTAAATAAGTTCATTCTCTAAACTGCTTCCAGTCAGCCGATGCTAGCTTCCATCAAGGAGTATGCGGTGAACAGTTGTGTTGCTCCACTAGGTTAAGCATTCAGGAAGGGGTATTATACAATGTATCACATTCTTGTCATCAATCAGCTGATTAAGAATTTCGCGGCGTAAAACTAACCTCTGTACATGGCTTTCATATATTATGAAAAGGCATTTGATTCAGTAGAGATACCAGCAGTCATGGAGGCAGTGCATAATGTAAGAGCACAGAAGGCATAGGTGAATATCTTTAAAATATCTAGAAGATTCTACAGCTACCTTGTTTCTCCACAAGTTACGTGTTACAGTGCACAGTGCGCAAGGGTCAGGCAAGGAGACACAATCTCTCCAATGCTATTCACCGCATGCTTAGAAGAAGTATTCAAGCTATTAGACTGGGAAGGCTTACGAGTGAGGGTCAACGGCAAATATCTCAACAACCTTCAGTTTGCAGATGACACTGTCCTGTTCAGCAACACTTGTGAAGATGGGTTTGCACAAGGACCCTACGAACGATGGTCAGGAAAGGGCACAATGCTCCTCCACTCCGCAACGCACAAAGTTACTACGGCAGGGTTCGTTGACTCTCCGACAAGGCACAGAGAAGGCTCCAGAGTCAGATTGCCAACAAAGGCGGGTTTAGTCACCCGGGATACAGCACAGTGGACAGTGACAGTGCTTACGGGCAAAGGCTCACCGCAAGACCAATTGGGTATGTGCACCCGCTGTGCTAGGGCTAACCGATAAGCAGTCCACCAAGCACGAGAACGAGAAGTCGCGGGAGCAAAGGTCCCATGTAGCGAACTCGTTGCAGGCCTGTGAGCATCTGCCGCGGCGATGAAGCGCTTAGCGAAAAAGAGCTCGGGTGGAGAGGGCTCCAGGGGCCGCCACTCGGGAGGCCAATCAGGGCGCGTCCCGGTGATGCTTGCACAGTGATTCGAGCCGGGGGGAGAGAAGCACAGGAAATTAGCTCCAGTGTGCTACCGACGTCCACCATGTTGCTGTTACGGTGGCGATTCCCACAGATCAAGCTAAGCACAACGTGCCAGCTGGGGGACGAGGCACAGGAAGGCACCTCAATCCCCACACACTGGGGATGAACTGCAACAAATGATCAAGGGCCTTAACCAAGAAAGTCTAAGTGTAGGGTTGAAGATTAATATGCAGAAAACAAATGTAATGTTCCGATAGCCTGGCAAGGGAACAGGAACTCATGATCACCAGTCAGCCTCTAGAGTTTGTGCAGGAATATGTTTATCTAGGTCAGTTACTCACAGGGGACCCTGATCATGCGAAGGAAATTTACAGAAGAATAAAAATTGGCAGGAGTGCATATGGAAGGCATTACCAAATTTTTAGTGGAAGTTTACCACTGTCATTGAAAAGAAAAGCGTACAGTCATTTCATTCTACCGGTGCCGACATATGCTTAGGGCCCCGTTTTCAGATAAATCCCCCAAAATGCGATAACACTCACCGGTAAAATTTTTGACAATTTGAATTTATCTGATAAACTCCGATTTTAACGGCCAATATGACCCTGTTCTGTTCTTTATTGAAAGCCTTTCGACAAAGGTCATGTTCTAAGCTAGGTCATTGATACATCAGCCAGTTTGGCCGATCTAAACTTTACCTCACGTCAACAGTATCTCGTAGACAGCACCCGTCGCACATTTAACAAAGGGCTTGTTGCCCCCGGGAGCATGAGCTGACATCTTGATATACAGTCCCCTGGTGCTCAAGTGCCACCAGGGCAGCGAATCAAGCGCGGAAAGCCTGCTGGCGGAAAGCATGGCATGCTCACATGATGCACTTCTGTAGCATGTGAACAGAAATTTTGGGCAAGCAAAATGGGAAAGCTTTTGATCGACTACGTAAAGGAGTTTAGTGATTTTGAAAAATCAATGTCATCTGAAGGAGTCAGATGCGAACTTGCTGCAAGATGCAAGTTCAAGCAAGATGCAAGATGCAAGCAAGATGAGAACTTGCTTGCAAGTTTTGTCGTGTGACAGTCAGCATTGCCAACGGCAAGGGAACCTTAACCCTTTGAGGGTCGAATTATTTTGAAGAAAACGTTCCCGGGTGGTCAAATTATTTTATTGCGGATATTGAATGTACAAGATGTATAAAGTCGGGAATAAATAGTAAAAAAAATTAGGGAACAGTATTTTGGTGTCGGCATCACTCAGAACTGCAATATGTTCAATAGTATTTTAGAGTGTGGTACTCCTTGAAACACGAGTCTCCGCGCAGCCGCAGAGAGCGAGAATACCTCATGAGCGGCGGTGATAAACGAGCTAAGAGCCGTGCCAATCAAGATAGAAATCAACTTCCGCCGCCCCTGCGATAGCGTGCCGACAAAGATAAATATCACGTTTCGCGCGCCTCCGTTGCGGCGGAACCGAAACCGCGAAAGCGCGTTGCCGCTGAGAGCGAGAATACCTCGCGAGCAGCGGTTATAAACAAGCTAAGAGCAGCGCCAATCAAGATAGAAATCAACTTCCACAGCATTTGCAAGAGTGCCGACAAAGAGAAAAATGACGTTTCGCGCGCCTCCGTTGCAAACACGTGGCGAAACCGAAACCGCAAAAGGGGTGTGGCCGCAGTCTGCGCGATGCGCTGAAGCTTGAAGTCAGTTATGTTTATCTCCCCAAGAAGGTAGCACACATTTCAAACGCTTCTTGTAAGACCTAAGAGGTGGCAGCACCTCCCAGTAAGCGTGCATCGTCATTATGGCGCGAAATTTCAAACGGAGGGTCGAAACCGTACCCGTACGGCGAAGACCTTGCGGGACAGAAAACCGCCGCCGTACATGTACGGCAAAAACCGTCAAAGGGTTAAGAATTGCGGAGCATCTACAATCACAACGCCACGTCCAGCTGAAGAAGCCCCACCTAAACACAAGTAAGTCCTTTTTTAACTGTTAGTGCTATGAAATTACGGCTATGTGAGAGTGCATGTAACATGCTTTGTACAGCCTGACACAGTTTCTCTGGTTATCGTGGACGCTTCTTTCAATGCCAGGTGTCTTAACAAAATTCACATGGCTGCAATCCAATTTTTTCAGATCGTCTTGTTATTCCTATCCCTTAGGCAACTCATCACAGCAAAGCTTGCTGGAAGAGTGCATCGCATGAGCTCGATCCAACAGGCAAGACACGAATGAAATCCCACACCAGTTTTGCCGTGCACTCTGTCATGCTGGGATTCCACTGCGCCAGCCAGGCTGATGGGCCTCTTGGCAGTCTCTTTCGAAGCAAGTGTCCAGCGGAACGCACGATGGCAGGTAGCGTTCAACTATATCGGAAATACCTACACAAAGTCAGTGTGAAAGACATTGCGACAATAAGCTCTTCTATGAAAAAACACCCCGCGGACGTCCGGCAGTGGCGGTGCTTGCAACCTTCTATGACGACAAGCTTCCTGGACGTAGGACCCTCATGATAGACTTGCAGGTAGTTCAGCTGTGTAACGCAGTATCAATTGACATGTTGACACAAAGCGCTCTTCAGAAAGTTGGAAAGGCCTTGCAACGTAGCCTGTGTTGTGCTCTGATTCAGCTTCTTACATGCAGAAGCTTCACAAGGACTTGCAACTCTCCAGCCCATATTTCAAGGCACTTCCAAAGCCCCTTACTTAACAATGCCCTGAAGGATGAAATTAAGACGAGCTCATTTAAGGTAGTTCACGATTTTGTTGTGCACTTTCCTGCCCTCCTGAAATCGTCGTGGGAGCTTCACTGTAAGTTTGGTGTTATGTGCGTGGCCATGGGCATGACCATCAGGTCGCTGAAGACTGTATGTCCATCTAGGTGGTTCTATTTTTATGAAGCCCTGGAAGATGTTCTGGACTATTGGTGCACCATTTTGTCTTTCTTGAGAAGCAACGATGTAAAGGGAAAGCAGTGTGAGAAGCTCAAAACTTTTGTTTCATCGCCTCAAGTTGTGCACAACTTGCTGATTAAGCTGAGGTTTCTTAAGACGAATTTGTGTGCTATGCTCTCAATCATTAAGGAACTTGAGGCAGAGAGTACCCTGGTACACCAGGTTTACCCCATACTCGTGGGTCGTTTGCACAAGCTCCTCAGTCAATGGTGTCTGTTGGATCTCCTTGACGAGAATGACCGCTCAACGACTGTTTCAGACCTTCATGCATACTACACTGCTGTCGCTGAAAAGTGGATACAGACAGGTGAGAGAAACCTTTGTGACGCACTCCAGTACACCTGTGAATCGTTTTGGTACAGTATTCAAATTGTGAGTCCAAATGTGAATCATGAGATACCCCGTGCGTTCTAAACATATGCGTCAATTTTAAAGTTAGTGTTTCTTGAAACTGACATGAGCCAGCACATAAGTGATTTTGCGAACTATCAGAGCTATGAAATCAATAACATTGTTGAAACCCTGTCGTTTCGGCGACTTCACACTGTCCAGTGGCCAGTGCTTTCTCGCTGCACGCCGAGTATTCTGGCCCTCCCTGTTTCTAGCGCAAACATTGAAAGGGCATTTTCAAAGCTGAGATTCATCAATCAAAAGGAGTGTGCTTCCAGCAGTGACAGCAACCTCATAAAGTATGCTTGCGTCTATTACAACAAGCTTTAAGGTTGTAATACACACAAACGTAGGTGTTTTGTATTCAAGTACTTGTGCTTGTGTGTATATGTGTTTGTGTATTCAAACCTTCGAGGCAATGAAAATACGATTCATGTGTTCTGATGTTTCCGTGTTCAGGTATCATTTCATCTAAGATTTTGGAGTATTGAGAATAATGCAAAATTAAACTCCGATTTTCAGAGAATTTTGGATTTAAGAGAAATAAATTCTGATAAATGCCGAATTTCCGCCAAAAAATAAACTCCAAGAAACACCCTCCCAATTTCAAGAAAAATAAACTCCAAAAACACGGAGCCCTACATATGGGGTAGAAAACTGGAGGTTAACAAAGATGCTCGAAAACAAGTTAAAGACCGTGCAAAGAGTGATGGAACGAAAATTGTTAGGTGTAACATTAGGAGACAGGAAGAGAGTTGTGTGGATCAGAGAGCAAACAAGGGTAAGCAATATTCTAGTTGACATTAAGAGAAAAAAATGGAGCTGGGCAGGCGATCTAATGCATAAGCAGATAACCAGTGGACCATTACAGTGGACTCTCCTTAAACGGAACCTCAAAGGACCAGGGAAATTGGTTCCACTTATCAGGTGTTCCATTTGCTGAGAGACAAAGCTGAATGCAACTGCACGAATACAAAACCAACCAACCGTGAGGATGGTGTTCCATTTAAGAGGCAGTTCCGTTTAAGCGATTTCCATTCATCAAGATTCCACTGTAGTTGCAAAATGGGTGCCACGGAAAGAGAAGTGCAGTCGGGGATTGAAAAAAATAAGGTGGGATGATGGAATCAGGAAATTTGCAGGCATAAGTTGGAAACGGCTAGTGCAAGACAGGGGTAATTGGAGATCACTAGGAAAGGCCTTCGTCCTGCAGTGGACATGATATAGGCTGATAATGATGAACCAAATTTTGCTGTTGAGAGGCACTGTTGCATTTTGGGGTTTGCTCTGAATACGATGAGACAATAGTTTTTAACTTGTCAGCCTCTACTATGCAGGAAGCATAGCCTTTGTCTTAGCACTGGTGAAAAGCGGAGAATGAACTGGAACCAACACAGCCACAGCGAGTACTCCCTTGTTGTTAAACCAGGAAAGCCAACCATCAGTGGCTGTGAGCCTCATCAGTTGAGAATGAGTGGAAAAATGAAGCCACTATAGCTACTATGCCTCAATTCAAATATTTTTTCTCAGTCTTCTAGCTGAGGAATGCCTTGATTTCTTTACACATGAAAATATAATGCTGAAGTGTAATTTTGCAATCTAAAGAATTATTTTTTAGAAAGAAAATTGGGTTTTTCGACTAGCATCTCCCCTTTTATGTCTTTGTATGGATATATCAAGCACATGGGGGCCACAAACGTGTAAACAAAGGCCAAAAATTGAACCCTTTTATATCTTATGCACTAAAACTAGTACTTGCATTTCCACAGGTTCAGACAGCCTTTACCCCATTTAGGAAAAATAGAAACCTAGAATAAAAGCCAACTCTTAGCTTAAGCAAAATGCACAAAACCTGCACTCATATCCAGCAGCTCTCGGTTCTTCGAAGCGAAAAGTAAGTGCAAGAGCTTACAGTGAAGGAATAAAGCATATGGAGGGACTTACCTCCAAGGTTCTCCAACAGGTATGCCAAGAGCTTTGGTGTACCATTTGGTTCATTGTACATATTGAGGAGCTCTGGGGACAATGGGTTTCCTTTGAGTCCTACAATAAAAGAAATTGCATATAATATTCAACTAGTACATAGGACTCATAGGATTCTTATTTAGGCTATGAAACTGACAAACTCATTTGATGTTTCCTGCATTTCTGCTTCACACACATACAAACGTAGAGGAGACACAGCTCTTGTGCAACATTTTGTGCTGAGTGGCCTATCTAAGTTCAGGAACCAGCTTTCCCTAACAAATATCCCAGTTAGAGGGGCAAACTTGAGCAGGGCTGAGATTGCACATGCATCTTGATTTCCGAATGTTTGCTTTGCCTCCTACATCACTGAGTAGGCGGTGTTCAATTGGCGCTCCTGCCTCGCCAAGCAGACCATCGCTGACGAAAGTGCAGCGCCGTTGAGCATTCTGAAAGCAAGATGCTTGTGTTATCTTGTCCCAGGGTGTCGAAATGAAATTTTTTCTGGTTTGGTTCTAGTTTGGGCTCAGGCTTTTCAGTTCAGTTTAGGTTCAGCTCTAGGGCAAAAAATTATAGTGATTTAAACCAGTTCACAGCTTCAAGAACCGGTCCATTCAGGTTCAACTGGGTTCAAAGGAAAAAAAAGACATTCGCATGCTTTAAGTTTACAAAAACCCATAGTGCTTTAGAGAAACATACAAGTTTGCTTGGGCATTGTATAGAAACTACTGCGGACCGTTTTCCTTTGCGTAGGGGTAGCGGTAATGTAGTAGCACATTGTATAGCTACACCGAGCCCCATGAAGCCTACTGAATATACAAATTCCAACATGCCTATATACAAATAAAAACAAATTAATTCTGTGGTTTTACATGGCAAAACGATCTGATCATGAGGCACGCTGTAGTGGGAGACCAGAGATTAATTCTGACTACCTGGGGTTCTTTAACATGTGCATAAATCTAAGTACCTGAGCGTTTTTGCATTTCACCACCATTGAAATGCAGCTGCCGTGGCCTGGATCAAACCCACGACTATGCACACCGCAGCACAGTGCTGCTGCCACTACGCTACGCACAGTGGGTCTCTCAAATAACTGCTTTATTAAAGTAAATTTGTTCACACTCGTTTGTATTACAGAAAAGGAAATTATATACCGGATATAATGTTTAACTACCTATGTATATTTGTGTTTATTTTTGTGAAAATGAAAAATAAAGTGAACATGCTACTGTACCATATTTACATGATTCTAACACGCATTAAAAAGTGCATTCAAATATGCATGCGTGTTACTATCACAACTAATTCTACTCAACATCAAAAACAAAACAGATTCCTATATAAAAAATTAATGCTAAATGAAAGATAGCTAGCCACATTGCCATTGAACAAACATTGTTTTTTTTATGCCTTGGTTTGCGGTTACCATTTTCTGCTCATGTGGCACTTCAAATACATTAGGTGGAAATGAAGATGGCTTTCTGTGGCTGGTAGACAGTAAAAAGGAGGTGTCATTGGACTCCGATAGTGGCTAGCCACTAAGATTTAGCTGTTTGTGTGTTTTTGTGCCTTTGTATATTTTATAAAACTGTTTCAACACAGCACATGTTGACTCAGGTTTCATTGTTTGATATGCACAGTAGAATTGGTACCAAGTTTTTTGGATATTTGGCGGGTAATATAACTGCATGTTAGAAACAGGAGCATGGTAGAATCGTGCAAATATGGTAATGCAACATGTAATAACATTAACAAAAATTTATGTATACTCTTGTTTGCTAATCTTTTCATGTCGTTTTTGGATATTCATTATACCAGGGGTCTCCAAACTATGGCTCACGGCCAGCCCTTCCAATGATGGTTGGCCCACAGGCAGGCCATTTTTCCCTGCAAATGCTCTGCCGTGTCTCCGCCTTAGAGTGGGCCTTCTCCACAAAACCTGGCACTACGGCATTTTTTTCTGGCAGTTGATTTTATTGAATTTACCAGATTACACCATCTTGTTCGAGGACACACCAACGAATCAGGAACGTCCTGTGACCATTGTGTGAGGAGCACACGAGGCCCCGATTGGCTGGTTCCAGCCATCACGTCAGGCGATGCCCCGAAGCTTTCTCGACTCCCCCTAAGCGTGCTGGGCTAGGGAGTTTGAAATGTCTTTAAGGCCTCAAGCACACCAATTTCAAAGTCTTGCTGGTACATTAAATAAATTTCAGTGGCTCACTGTTTTTAGCAAATGACTCAGTGGAATCGGAGAGCTATTCATTTACTTCAACATTCATATTCAAGTATGTATTTCTACATGTTTCATTGGTTGCAAACAAATGTACTGTCATTAAAAGCTGGCCAGATGTGCCACAGGGGTTGCTTCTGATGAAAAATATGGCAATTATCCTAATTTCTTTCAGCCTACATAATTCACAAGTAGTGGTAAGATGCCAAATCATGACTGGTAGCTTGCCTCTATCCTGGAAAAGAAAACTTACTGTACAATCATTTCATTATATCGGTACTAACATATGGGGCAGAAACTTGGATGTTAACAAAAAAACTTCCCAAGTTAAGCACCGCACAACGAGCAGTGCAAAAAAAAAATGTAAGAGACAGGAAGATCGTGGTGTGGATTAGAGAGCGAAACTGGGTAGCCCATATTCTAGCTAAGAAAAAACTAAGCTGGGCAGGCCATGTAATGCATATGACAGACAACTACCGGTAGACTACTGGAATTACGAAACGGGTGGCAAGGGAAGGGAAGGAAAGCTCACTCAAGGACAGCAGGGAGCTGTGTGGTCTGATGAAATGAGGAAATTCTCAGTTGGTATAGAATGGGGTCAGCTGGCACAAGACATAAATAAATGGAGACTGCTGCGAGAATAAGTGGTCCTGCAGAGGACATAAAAAGCTGGTAATGACTTGTTCTATAATAAAATTTATCAGCAGTAATCTGTGTTTTGAATTTTCTGCCAAATAACAATTAATGACTAAATTGTGAACCATAATTGCACAATGAGTAAGTAAATGTTCTCCCTTTTACCTACTTTGTGGGTTTTCGGTGTTAAGGTACGCTGGCAGTGCCGGCAGGCTGCTCGATCACCTTGCAGCGGTGATCACACACACGGTGGCCGCTTCGAGGCAAGTAGCGAACTGCTGTCGAATATCAACAAAAATATCACCTGTGACTTTTTTGTTAATCAGTTGCCCCAGCTTTAACAAGTTGCGATTTGTGGGCACTCTGATTTATGCCATTCAGACAGTACAGTGTCATATTTTATACATTGCAGTCAGTGGCCACCCTCATTCTTAGTTGCAAATTCATGATTACATTAAATTTACTTTCCAACCTCATACATATTGTGCTTCATGCCTAGTTTCAATCAGAGTTTCATACAATAATTACTAGAGGGAACTCTGGCACTGCGATCGTTCAGCCACCCTGGGAATAATGGGAAGATAATTGATTTGTCTGATATTTGTACTATTAGATTCAGATGTTCTTGTGGCTTTGCTTATTATGCTTTATCTGTCCTCATTGTCCTAAATTTCAAGGCGTTCTATACTTTTCTAAGTGCAGAATACTCCGCTAACATGCACAATCACTACCAAGTGCAGCGGCTCAACATGTCGAGATGGCCAAATTGAAAGTCGCCAAGTGTCTCAACACACTGGCTTGCCCGCAAGAAATTCATAAGGGTGTTATATGTTGCTTGCTGATGCATGCATCCATGGTGTAATGGTTTCAATATTGGGCTTCTGTGTTAGAATTCTGCCGTTGGGCATTTCCCTGCATTTCCTTTCTCTTGGTACCCATTCTGTAACCCTAATGGTCCAACGGTTATCTAACCAGCGTATTACATTACCTGCCCAGCTCCATTTTTTTTCTCTTCATGTCAATTAGAATATTGTCCATACCCATTTGCTCTCTGATCCAAACCACTCTCTTTCTGTCTCTTAAAGTTATGCCTAGCAATCGTCGTTCCATCGCTCTTTGCGCGGTCCTTAACTTGTTCTCAAATTTCTTTGTCAGTCTCGAAGTCTCTGCCCCATATGTCAGCGCTGGTGAAATGCACTGATTGTACACCTTCCTTTTCAATGATAATGATAAGCTTCTAGTCAGGAGCTGACAATGCCTGCTGTATGCAATCCAACCCATTTTTATTCTTCTATGAATTTCCGTAAAATGGTGAACTTCGGAGATCACGCCTTGGCCTCCGGGGTGGCTCAGTGCCACTCGTCCACTACCATCATGGAATATCAAGTAGGGGGAGAAAATATTCTCCCGGAGGAAGTCACTCAGGAGCAGGGATGGCAAACCGCGGGTGCTGTAAGAGCTGGCGCCAAATCGCGGGAAGCTAACCCGAACACCATGGCAACGCCTTTGGCTCTCCATAGCGACAAGTCTAGCGGCGCAGCGCTGAAGACCAAGATTATTAGGGCAAGCCGAATGCCGGTTCTTCCCAAAGAAGACATGAAGATCGTTATTAGACCAAGAGGTGGGCTGAATATTTACAAAACTGGAGCGGCCACGGTGGCCGACGCAATACTTGCAGCCTCCGGCATCAGCCAGCACGAGCTCACATAGGACACTCTGTGCCCGAACTTACAGCAAAACATCATGGTGGCCAGCACTCCCAGAGGGGAGAATGTCGATCGATATGCCCACATCAAGCAAATCCAAATCTCAGGCAAGATCCATGAACTCTGCGCGTACGAGACAGCCCCGCACTCCACATGCAAGGGGGTCATACGTAGCATACTGTTACAAGACGACCCAGCGACGGTGGATGGCAAGAGTGTTAACCAGAACAACCCTCTTGAACTAGCAGCCAAGAGAATCGCTCAGACTGGGACCATCATCATCGCCTTTGACGGGCACCGGGTACCGAATTTCGTCAGGTACGAAACGCTCCTGACGAAATGTTCCCTATATCGAAAGCAAGTGGACGTATGCCACGCCTGCGGAAGACTCGGGCATCGTGCCGATGTCTGTCCAACACCGAGCGACATCGTCTGTCGGGGATGCAGCCTGCCCAATCCCAAGGAGCAGCATCAATGCACCCCAAAATGCAAGATCTGCGGCGGTCCGCACCTTACAGCCGGTAAAGAGTGTGCGCATAGATTCAAGACGCCGTACATTGTTCGCCGACGACGCTTCGAGCATGCCAGGAAGCAAGAGCAGCTCCTCACGCTGTCGATCGTTCGATCCGCAAGCCTCATCCAGCACCAACCTTAGGGGGCAGAAGACGCTTGCGCTCGAGAAGCCGCTCTACAAGCCGACGGGGCTCCAGAAGTCGCTCTACCTCGAGATCGTGACTCACATCGCCTTCTCCAGTGCACTCCAGCTCCAGAAGCTGCTCCAAATCCCGTACTGGGAGCGACTCATCCAACAGCTCACAATCGCAGACCCCCAACGGCGGTAAAGGCAAGTCCTCTCTAACATGGGCCGATAGGGCCCGTGGCAACCAAACGCAGGCGCCCAACTCTCAAGACTTGCACGACCCGCGTCTCACGAACGAGCTCGAAGAGCTTAGGCGTGCCAATGATAGTCTTAGGAAAGAAAACGCTCTGTTCAAGCAGGAAATCAGTCGGCTAGCCACCGAGATGGCGGAAATACGAAGATTGGCGCTCACACAGCCAGCTTCTCAGCCTGCCGCACGCTCTTCGGCCATGGACACAGTGGAAGCCCCTCCCAAGACGGTTGCAGTGAAGCGTCGTGCCCTGGATGACTCAAGGGGAGACGAGATGGTAGAACTCCTGTCTGATCTCAAGAATGCCATCTCCAACATACAGACAGGTCTCTCTCACGTACAAGAAATGATCGCGCAGCCTCAGCTGGGCCTGGTCGCCCTCAATGCTAGAATACTTAGGCTGGAGGGGACCAGCCAAGGATCTTTGCCAAGCAAAGAAACAGCACAAGTCCCAAAGTTGCACAGCGTCAATGCCTCCCCGACGGAGGGTGCCATTCTGAATGCGGCACTTTCGCAATCCATCCCCAAGTACAAACATGGATAATGGAATTAACGTCATAACAATGTGGCAGTGGAATTGCGCAGGGTTCGTTAGCAAACAGGCGACCCTGCGACAATACCTAAGAAGCGTAAAGGACAAGCCCCAAATAATCGCCTTGCAAGAAACGATCACATCATCACCTATCAAGCTCCCCGGTTTCCTGATGGTGGCTTCCACTGAAGGAGGAAGGGGGGGTCTCTACCCTGGTCAGTAAAAAGTTCACGTGCCTTCAGCAAGACCTTGGTCCCGCGGACAATGGGATCGAGTACGTCATGGCCGAACTCCTTGTCGACCCCCCCTAAGCAGCACTTAAGAAGAAACCATATCTTCATACTCAATATTTACTGCAGACCCAGCGTTCACAGAGCCAGGCCTGGTGGTATTCTCAAGAAGGCCATGCATTTGGCCGGCTGTCAGCCTCTACTCGTCATGGGGGATTTTAATGCCCAGCATCAGGCGTGGGGCTATTGTACCAATACGAAGAATGGTAGAGACATATGGGACGCGGCAACGGAGGAAGATCTTACGCTGATAACCGATAAAGACTTTCCAACCAGGAGAGGGAACTCGGTGTGCCGAGATACGACTCCGGATCTTACCTTTGTTAAGAACCTGGAAAACGTCAAGTGGACCAACACAGCCATGGACCTCGGTAGCAATTATGGCATCATTCAAGCGGTGATCAAGGCTGCCCGTAACAAAACGAGGACCTTTCGGTTCACTGACTGGGACTTGTTCCGAGCCAACCGCTCCGAGCGCGTCCTTAACGATGATATGGACCTAGACTCTTGGTGCGACGAGATAAAGAAGGATGCGGCTAGAGCCACCAAGGAGGGGACAATCGATCTGGAGGTGGACAGGATGGACCGTAGGCTGGCACATCTATTGGAAGCCAAGCAGGCACTGCTCGCGAGATGAAAGACTCAGCGCCATAACAGAAGACTACGCAAGAAAATTTCCGATATAAACAAGATGATAGAGGCTCATTGCAAGGTGCTATGCAAGCAGCAATGGGACAAGCTGTGCGACTCGGTGGAGGGCCAGCTCAAGAACGGTAAAAGCTGGGGTCTCCTTAGGCACCTACTGCATGATGGCAACACCAAGTCCAATCAGAAGAGAGCTTTGGCGAAAGCTGTCCATTTGGCCACCGACTCGACTCCAGATGAGGCGGTCACGGAGCACCTCACAGACAAGTACCTGGCGGCCATGCCGATCCGGTGCCCCCCCAGTTTCCCGAGTACGAAGGGCGTGATGTACCATCTATGGACGAGGATTTTATCGTGGCTGAGGTCAAGCGGGTTCTTGCATCCCTCAACGGCAGATCTGCCCCTGGGCCCGACGGGATCAACAACAAAATGCTCAAGCATCTCAATGACAATTCAATCGAGTTTTTTACGCACAAGAGGAATGATATCTGGTGCAGCGGCCTCATTCCCAAGAGCTGGAAAGCAGCCTACAAAGTACTCATACCGAAGCCAGGTAAGGCGCCGAGCATCGACAATCTAAGGCCGATCTCCCTGACGTCGTGCGTTGGGAAGATGGCCAAGCACGCCATGCTTAACCGCCTCACTGACCATCTCAATCTAACGAATGCTATACACACAACATGATTGGCTTTCGGTCGGGGCTTTCGACTCGGGACGCCATGAGACTGATCAAGCACCAGATCATTGACTCTACCTCCGCCGACACTAAGGCAATTCTCGGTTTGGATCTGGAAAACGCTTTTGACAACATGTCGCACGCCTTTATTCTCAAGAGCCTGACAGAGTGTAACGTCGGCAAACGGGCGTACAATTTCATGCGCTCTTTCCTTTCCTCAAGGTCCACTAGACTCAAGATTGACGAGTTTTTGACCCATGAAATCAAGCTTGGGCCAAAGGGAACACCTCAGGGGGCGGTGATCTCCCCAACACTGTTCAATATCTCGATACACCTGTCAAAGGCCTTGAACAATATTTCGAACATTAACCACACAATCTACGCGGATGACATCACCATCTGGTGCTCCAGCGGATATGAGGGTCAGGTCGAGGGCGCTTTGCAAGAGGCCATCGATGTGACGGAGTGGTATCTTATCCCCACCGCGCTAAGGTGCTCGCCCGCTAAATCCGAGCTCTTGCTCTAAAAGAAGAGGCCTAGAGGCGGTTTACACCGGTCCTGGAAGCCAGCAACAGAGAGCCACATTACATTATTCACCGGTAAGGGCTCCCCAGTACTGCGGGTAGACACTATCAGGGTCCTAGGAATGTTTATCGAGTCAAACGGGGCCAATGGAGCCGCCCTCAAATGCATTTGTTCCAAGACCGAAAGCGCCCTCGGCCTGATCCGAAGAATCGCCAACAGGTACCGTGGAATCAGGGAAGACAATCTGATCCGGATTATCCACGCCTCCGTGCTATGCCACCTCGCTTATTCAGGGGCTATGCACAACTGGCTCGTATCGGAGCGCAACAAGATCAATGCCCTAATCAGAAGAGTCTTCAAGCTTGCCCTCGGCCTTCCCATCCGAACACACACAAAAGACCTCCTCAATTTGGGTATTCACAACACATTCGAAGAAATCGTTGAAGCCCAAGAATTTTTCCAGTTTGTCAGACTCTCCAGTACCCCAGCGGGCCGAGCCATACTTGGCAAGCTGGGACGTAACCCCACGGTCGTCAGTCTCGACGCTGTTAAGCTGCCCAGCGACGTAAGATCCAAGATTTACATACACCGGATGCCACAAAATATGCATCCCACCTACAACGAAGGACGAAGACGGACCAGGGATAAAGCTCTGCTCACCAGTGCCCGTTTGAACAAAGACCGAACATGCTTCGTAGACGCTGCTTCATACGTTCAAGAAGAGGCCTTCTCCTCAGTGGTCATCGACTGTGATTCTAAAATCCTTAGCTGCGCTACCATCCGCACTTCTAATTCTAGCGTTGCAGAGCAGGTTGCTATTGCTCTTGCATTGACGGACAGTGTACATGACACGATTTATTCGGATTCCAAGGCCGCTGTCAGGGCCTTTCAGATGGGAATGGTGGCTCCCCAGGCCCTACGTATCATCCAAAGTGCCAAAGACATGAAACATCACTCTTTGGCCTGGTTCCCTGCGCACCTTGGAACCATTGAGGGTGCCTCGATCATCCCCAACGAGGAGGCACACTCGGCTGCACGAGGTTTGACTGACCGTGCGCTGCGCAACGCGTCCTCTCCTGGGCAACCCGAGCCTCTCTGCTCGTACAACGAAATCTGCAAATATAATTATCTGTCAAGAAGACTCCTACCTTTACCGCACTCCTCGCTGTGCAGGGCCCAGGCAGTCACTCTCAGACTTCTGCAAACAAGCACTTACCCGAGCCCTGCAGCGCTGCACACAATGTACCCCAAACGATTCCCAAGCCCGGTCTGCCCTCTGTGTGGTGATTATGCGGACTTCGAACATGTCCTGTGGGGCTGCGCCTCTGCCGGTCCCCCTTTCACCCAAGAGGAAATGATGAAGCTAATTAGGGCCCAAGATTAGACCTCTCAAATCCTGGCAGTCCAGAGGGCTCGCGAGAGGGTCGTCAGGTTTCACCTGATGGTCCCCGAGTGGGCCTAGCCAGGTGCATGGAGTTTACACGTCTATAGTGGACCAAATAAAGTTGTTTCAAATAAGTTGTTGCTCGCTCCCTCCCTCCCTCCCTCCCTCCCTCCCTCCCTCCCTCCCTCCCTCCCTCCCTCCCTCCCTCACTCACTCACTCACTCACTCACTCACTCACTCACTCACTCACTCACTCACTCACTCACTCACTCACTCACTCACTCACTCACTCACTCACTCACTCACTCACTCACTCACTCACTCTATGAATTTCCTTCTCATGATCAGGCTTCCCTGTGATTAATTGACCTAGGTAAACATACTCCATCATAGACTCTAGAGGCTGACTGGCAATCTTGAACTCTTGTTCCCTTGCCCGGCTATTCATCATTATCTTTGTCTTCTGCATATTAATCTTCAACCCCACTCTTACACTCTCTCTGTTAAGGTCCTGAATCATTTGTTGTAACTCGTCTGCATTGTTGCTGAACAGAACAATGTCATTGGCAAAAACCGAAGGTTGCTGAGATAATCACTGTTGATCCTTACTTCTAAGCCTTCCCAGTTTAATAGCTTGAATACTTCTTCCAAGCACGCAGTGAATAGCGTTGGAGAGATTGTGTCACCCTGTCTGACCCCTTTCTTTATAGGTATCTTCCTGCTTTTCTTGTGTAGAATTAAGGTAGATGTAGAACTTCTGTAGATATTTTCCAAGGTATTTACGTAAGCGTTCTGTACTCCTTGACTACGCAATGCCTCTATGACTGCTGGTATCTCTACTGAATCAAATAACTAGTGAGCAATTTATTAGTGTTCCAGTCACAATTTATTTTTAAAACAAATTATTCAGTTAAACCATGCAAGAAAATTAGCTTAGCGGGCCATCCGAGAACGCCTGTGCACACTTGAATATATCTCTTGATTTAACTCATCTTAAATAGAAAAGTGGTCCAATACATCAATAATTATTGTTTACAAGAAGCGTACCCGTAAAATACAGCAATTAAGGCTGCATGGCTGCAAACACAGAGAAACAAAAGAAAGAAATTAGGTGTTTTTTCAAACGCAAAGTTGTGAAACATTTTGAAGTATGATTTTATGCACTAAGCCTATTCCGCAACAACAGGCTCGACAGGTGTTATGTAAAGCGTACCAAGAGTTCCACAGAATGCTGAATAGGCATTGTTTATGAAGTTTCTTTTAACAGTGGTCCATCGCAGGTAGGGCAGACAGGCCTTTGTACTAATCAGATAATAATTGAGCATAAACGTTCGTGAACTGGTGGAACATCATCACACATTGTTGCACTGTCGTGATTGCAAGTGCACTGTAAAATTCGCAGGCAGTATAGTTTTGTTCACCCACAAGAGCAAAGGAACTCGCATTATGGTCGAGGCTCGGTACACCACAAATAGTGGTAGCATGTGCATAAGTCAGCCCTCCATAAATGTGAACAAATAGGAATTGCCCTATCTAAGCAGCTATCTTTCGCAAATGCCCGCACCAGCACTGCCATCCCTTGAGCATGTGCAGATAAGTTTTGTGTCTCCTTTTTTTTTCTGCCACTGTGCAACCTTTCAGTTGATAGTCGGCACTTGCGTGGTTTTTTTCGTTCTTTCTTAGGTCCATGCTTGCCTGCCTGCTTTCCAGTAACTATATACATTGAACTTACATGAGTCCTCTTTTCTGGCAACTTTTAAAACATACATATTGTCAAGGATAAAGCTCAATACATTGCAAGTGCACTGTAAAATTCGCAGGCAGTATAGTTTTGTTCACCCACAAGAGCAAAGGAACTCGCATTATGGTCGAGGCTCGGTACACCACAAATAGTGGTAGCATGTGCATAAGTCAGCCCTCCATAAATGTGAACAAATAGGAATTGCCCTGTCTAAGCAGCTATCTTTCGCAAATGCCCGCACCAGCACTGCCATCCCTTGAGCATGTGCAGATAAGTTTTGTGTCTCCTTTTTTTTTCTGCCACTGTGCAACCTTTCAGTTGATAGTCGGCACTTGTGTGGTTTTTTTCGTTCTTTCTTAGGTCCATGCTTGCCTGCCTGCTTTCCAGTAACTATATACATTGAACTTACATGAGTCCTCTTTTCTGGCAACTTTTAAAACATACATATTGTCAAGGATAAAGCTCAATACATGGTACAGAGAGCCAGACGAAATAGCATGAATGCTCTCTGTTTTGTGTGTGTCGGGCTGTTATTCTTGACAATTCTACACCAACTGGACTACACTTCTATACACTACTGAAATGCGAGCACTATGAGCGAATTCAACAAGGTTTTGTAGAAATACCAGACTTACAGTAAGAACACATCGGTTAAACAAAGGGCCCTTTGTAAGGAGTGGCAATGCTTCCTGAACCACTTCAACAACTTGCAGAGATCTACTGGCTGAACAAACAAAAAACTGTGTTTCAGTCAGGAAATGCAAACAAGCTTATTTGCCATCACTAATGTTATTATTTCCAATCAATATATCGAAGATGACTTGGTGGTACAGTCGACTCTCATTACAATGGACCCTGATAATCCGACAAAAAATGGCCGTTTTATCCGAAGTCTGTGATATCCGAAACGCTTCACTTCCGAAACTTTAGTAGTGATGTCTAATAACTTTGCAATATTGCAAAGAGTAAGTGAAGAACGTCCAAAGTAAAAAACCAAACAAAAAGTTGCAGTTTCACTCGAAAGACGAAGCATCGATTGCGATAGCAAATGAAGCAAGATAAGTGCGTCAACAGCAGCGAGCAAACTGACGTTTTGACTGACTGAACTAACGTGTTGTGGGCATTAAAATTACCCACAAGTATATAGGGTATCGGGACCTGATGTATGGGGTTATAGATATCAGTTGTTTTGAGGTGATAGTTTGGGTGTATATATATGGAACAGGCAGTTACTAACTTATTGAAGAGAACACCTCTGACACTGCCTCAAAGGGTGTCTATAAAGCCATGTGGCAACAAGCTACAGATTTGTCTGCAAGGATGGCTACACCGCCGCTCGAGGTGTTAGCCTCGTCACGGTCCTTTCGGAAGATGGTGTACTGACGAAGAAAGTTTGTGTTTCAGATGTGTCTCTTGAACACAAAGCAACTTTGGATTATGTTTGTGTAGGAGTTCTCTAATATCGTCAAGGTTATGAAGAAGTCCTCTAACATTCCATTGTAATATTTGTGTATCCATTATACTCATTGTGTTTAGTGCTGTGTGTTTAAGAGATGAAGATTAGTTCACGGGCCCTTTGGGATGCCGTGACGCGAGTTTTGTCTTTTTTGGAGTGATCGGGAGAGCCTCGCCTTTCCTTAGGCGCTGTTGGCACCGTCTTGCTGTTGGTTGTGTCCATCGCCTCTTGCGAGGTGCTGGTCACGTGCTCTTCCGAGCGCTTTGTTGGATGTGAAGGTCTCGGAATGCTGGATCAGACCTTTGAGGCCACTTGCCCGGAGGTGGATGGCCCCTTCTGCTGGGGTGGCGTAACTGCCGACTCACTGCTTGTGGGTCGGACAGCCGCCGGAAGCCTTTGTGCCGCTGCCCCTTGACACATCACATCAGCAAAAGTGTTCCTGGGCATGTAGGATACCCTGCATGCCTGTAGGCCTGCATGCCTCCTTAAAACTTATATTTTCCTTTGCTTTAATTGTTACAATTTCCTTTTCTTTTTTCCATGATAGGCACGACCCCGAATATGCAGCGTGCTCCCCATCACAGTTTACACAGTGGAGAGAGCTCTTGCAAGCTTCAGAGGTGTGGTCACGGGCACTATATTTTGCACAAGTTTGGCGGCCTCGGCAGCTCTGCGAACTGTGGCCAGAACGCCGGCATTTGAAACATCTGAGGGGATTTGGCACATATGGCCTAACACGGAGCTTAATGTACCCGGCCTCAATGGACTCGGGCAGGACACTTGAACCAAAGGTGAGTATTAGGTGCTTGGTTTCAATTTCTTTGCCATCCCACCTCATCTTAATTCTCTTGACATTGACAACATTCTGCTCACTGAAGCCCTCCAAGAGCTCAGCTTCTGTCAGTTGGAGCAAATCATCATCCGAGACGACGCCGCGGGTGGTGTTCAGAGTGCGGTGTGGAGTTACCGTCAATTGAACATCGCCAAATGACACTAAACTGGGCAACTTTTCGTATTGTTTCTGATCATGCAGCTCTAAGAGGAGATCACCACTTGCCATCCTTGATGCCTTGTAGCCTGGACCAAGGACATCAGTTAAAGACTTGGAAATTAGGAAAGGGGAGATTGTTCATACTTGTTTATCTGATTTTTCTGAGTGGATGACATGATACAGTGGGAAGTTCAGCCTTTGACGTCCAAAGAACTGGAACACATCTTCGGTGCGCCCTCTTTTCTGAGGGCGATCAGAAAGGGGAGGGAAGGAACTAGCCATAGACAAATGTAATTTTCGGCAACAACGCCAGCCGCCCATCGTGGAGCCCTACAAGGGGACACTACAGGGACTTTAAAAACAGGTCCTGGAAATGTCAGCTGTTAGTTACTACTATAACCGAATATGAAATAACCTAGGTTGGCTACTCACACAAGGTTAACCCTTGCTGCCTGGAAAAATTAGAAGTAAGCGGAAGCTAGGAGAAGACAGGAAAGATGAAAAGTGAGCGAAAGACAAAGGCTGGAGGGAGAGAGAGAGACAGGAAAAGGCAACTACCGATTTCCCCCGAGTGAGTCAGTCCGGGGATGCTGTCTACATGAGGCCGAGGCCAAAGGGGTGTGTTGCCTCCGCCGAGGAGCCTTAAAGGCCCTGACACTCAGCATCAGCTCAACCCCCAGGATCCCCTTTTCCACGGACACGGTAAGCCACGCACGGTTAAACGCTGGAGGGTCCTACCCTTGTGTGCTGAGGTACGTGGTGTCGCAACACACCAAACGCCTGCTCACGCAGACGACCTTGCGAGGCTATTGAGCATTTGATAGGATATATAAACACTACCTGCGGGTGAGCACACGTGCACACACACGCATTACTTGTTGCTACCCCCCCCCGGACTTACTCAGACTAGCCCCTCATGGCTAGAGAAGTGTCTGTTTCCACAACAGTGCATGAAGCAAATCTTGTTTGGGGACACAGCAACCAAATCTTGCTGTTCAGAGACTCAGCAGCATTTTGGGGTGTACCCTGAATACAGCAAAACAACAGCTTTTTGCTTGTCAGCTTCTTATGGATAGGAAGCATACTCTTCACCTGAGCCCTGGCGAAAAGTGGAGAATAAGCTGGTGCTAACACAGCCAGGGCTAGTGCTTACTTTTGCTTACACCAGGAAAGCTCAACATCTGGCTGAAACTGGTGGGATTAAAAAAAATTGTGGGATCAATTAAATAATTAAGCTCCTATGGCTACCATGACAGGATATTTATTTTTGCTGTCTTCTGGTTGTAATTTTGCAACTAATTTTTTAAAAATTTATTCTTAAAAGAAAAATTTGGTTTTTCAATTTGTATCTCCTCTGAAATGGACATGCATTTAGCATAAACGTGCTTCAATTCCACAATGAAATGTGCACATTAAAATAACAATTAAAGGGTACATTGCTTTTTTCTATTTGGCTACTTGTGATTTGTTATGCAAGTAATGTATAAATGTCTGCCTCTCCAAGTAATCCAGCTGGAATACCAGAATTGTGCTACCTAATGTTAAACCACCTGCTCAAGAAAGAAAGAAAGAAAGAAAGAAAGAAAGAAAGAAAGAAAGAAAGAAAGAGGCGTTACAGTGTGATATGCAGTGATAAAAAAATTACTTGTGAACTTCGGACTATCGGTTACTGGTGCACTCTCAGAGGTGCATGCACTTACTCATCACTAACATAAAATTCCAGTACTTACATTCCTACAACTCTAATAACAGGTCTGTTAGTCAGGCTCTTGCTTTTCTCCATTACATAGCACAACGAAAAAAATTAAACGTTTTCAGTTGAACTGTACAGAAACAACACACAACCAACTTTTAAAAATGTAGTAGCTACACATCATGAAGCACTGTCAAACCATCGATGTTGTGTAGTGCAAAAATAGACAATATCAAACACTGATTCCCCAAAAGCTAGTTCTGTAAAAATGGCTGCTTTCTCAGCGATTTTTGTGGTACACATTAACTCTACTCATGAGAAATTGGTTATAAATACCAGCATTGGCTGTGGCCTGCAAGTGTTGACAGTGTAATGGCAGGCATTGTAGCACAGTGAAGCACAGTAGTTTAGTTAGGATCATGTGAGAATGCCTTGCCTTGTCATTATAGCAAAAGCAAGCAGGAAAACAAGTATCTGATACCAAACTGCACTGTTACTATGTTTTCCTTTCTTTATGCTGTTAATTATGACTTATCACTCTGCTCAGACATTTATATGAGTACATCAATGGGAAGAAGTTGTGTATGAGTAGATCCTAATATGGTGGCTTACCATGTAGTGGCGCCATGTCACATGCATGTCAATGAAGAGTATGGAAAACTGGGTGAGTTCGTATTGATTCATGGCAAATAAGCAAAAGCAACAGCACACTGAAAACGAAGTCGAAGCACTTGTGTTGTGTCCATATCTTACTTCATCTTCGCTTTCCCCATCAAAAGATGGGGAAGACGTTGAGGACTGAATCAGCCTGTACAAATGTGTCAGCACCAATAACAGGTGGGACCCTACTATCATGCTGGCCAACATTGTATTTTACCTCGGTAGGACACCTTGAGTATGGTTTAAAACACACAAAGACAAGCTCACCAGTTCGGATATGCTCAAACAAAAACCGCGAGGCTTGTTCGGCAATCCTTATGGTCACTAACTTGCAGCGAAGAAGGCGTTATCCAGTCAACAGAGCCCTACATCATGTACATTCAAGATGTCTTGGTTCTGTGCCGCAAAGTTGATGCACACACAAATGAGCCAGACAAGGTTTCCCACATTCTGAAAGGTATTGCCAATGATGCCTTCAACTTGCTGGTCTTCAACAATGTGACGACAGTGGATGCAGTTATCAAAAAGTGCCGCCGTCTGGAACTTGCAAAAAGCTGACATATCAACCAACAGTTTGGCTGCCTACCAAACACCGCGGCGACATCTTCCCGTGTTGAAGGCCCCCCGTTCCAACAACATTGACGATGTTACACAGAGATCGTCCGACAAGAGATTGAGGCCACCTATCCGGCTGCCTTCAAATCCAGCTCCCTCAACACGCCTGCAGTCACAGTTTCCATGATTCAGGCAGTTGTACGCCAGGAGTTCAACAACATGGGTTTTCACTCCATCTGTGCGGCCCATCCCCCTGACACCCACCCGGATTCTTCGATTCCACGCCATCCCACATCTTATTATTCCCCACGTTTCTACAACCCGTCTGAATGGCGCATTGCTGATGACAAGCCCATTTGTTTTCACTGCCGTCGAATCGGGCACATTTCTCGTCACTGTCGCAGTCGCTGGAGTTTCCTGGCCCAGACCACCTATACTGGCTCCTCTCGCCTAAGCCGCTGTTCTCGTCCCTATACCGCATGCTCTAACAATGCCACCACTGAACCTCCTGCATAGAACCGGCCCTATTCACGGTCCCCTTTGCCCCAACGCTGACAACCTCTCTCGCGCCCCAGCCCCGTCACTCATATGCCCGGACTCTCTATGGGTGCTTGCAGCCGGAAAACTAGACAATGCAGCACCTTGAGGTGATGCTGCATTGGCCCCAAAGCAGCCAAATCCTCTACTGACGCTGCCCACTCATATGAACCTTCTTGGCGTACAAGTTGACGGTCTTCCTGTATCTGCTCTTATAGACACTGTTGCGCATTTATCTGTTATGAGTGCTGCCCTTCGGAACTGCCTGAAGAAAATATGACACCCGCCCCGACTCCTGTTGTCCGCATCACGGACTGTGAGACAGCTTCCGTAATTGGTATGTGTGCTGCCCGAGTCTCCGTCGCTGATTGCTCTACAATCGTTCTCTACACCTTCATTGCCCACTGTCTCCATGACATTATTCTCAGCCTGGACTTCCTCTCTGCGCATTCTGCTCTGATAGAATGTTGAGCCCGTGCTCTCCACTTTGACCTGCCTGTCCTGGACCCCGCTGAACCACCCACTTGTTGCCTCAATTCCACTGACTTTATTTGCTTGCCATTTTCAGCACTGACTTATGTTGACTTTGTGTCATCACCACCAAAGCCCGACAGTCACTACATCCCGACTCCCATGCAAGACGTTCTCCTTCCACACGGTATCATGGTACCTCATACAGTTTTATTTACAGTAGATCCCGGATATATCGAACTCAAAGAGGATCGCGAAATAGTTCAATATATGGATAATTCAAAACAGAAAATATGCATGTCAAAAGCTTCTCTAACAACTCCACACATCTCAAGGCAGTTTCCCGATGTCATGACTAACGGGAACTTGCCAGTCTGTGCCCCCAAGGCGCGTAAAAAAACAAAAACACAGTGTGATGACCAGAGCACTTTATTTCGGAAAAAAGAAATCTGTGACCTTTGCTTGCTTTTTCTTCTGCACCATCAAGTTCATTAAGCTGTCCTCAAGCTTGTTGACAGTGTCCTAATGAGAAAGGTCAGCTCCTTCCATTGTGCCACAACAGTGGCGAATGACGCTGAAAGCTGATGCAAGTTCAGCTGCAATGCATGGTGGTTGGTCCTCTTCGTCGGAACCTTCGCTGCTGCTCGAGTCTGCGTCCTCGTCACCCATGATGTCAGCCATAATCTCTGCATCGTACTCGGGGTGTTGCGAGGAATTACGAACGCCGTGGCGACTGACGACTTTTTTTCACCAGCCTCCACCCGTCGAATGATGTCCGCCTTTGTTGAAAAATCCAAATTCTTGCATTTTTTCGTGGCCATGGCTCCGGAACACGTGCCAAAAGCGGAAAAAAAAACGTACTGCACCACATGAGTCTCAAACCTTCGCGTTGGCCTCGTGAATAAAAGAAACAAAGCGAATCGAAAGACGCACCACTCCGCGTCTCCGCCCTACCACAAGCCCAAGCTGCACTGACCTCGTTCATATCGCTGCGCCAGTGGTGTCAGTCAACCACAACACAGGAAACGGGCACTTGCGGTCAGCGTGGTTTCTCCCTCCTGCTTCCCTTTCACACCCAATCGCACTCCGAGTGCTCCTTGTCATGTGCCTTTTACCCACACGCCCCTTTCTCAGAGTACGGGGCAGCGCACGTGAGATCGCGGGAACATAGCGAGAGCTTCATGAGGAGAAGCGTACTTGCGGGGGTGGGATGCAATGGGAGAAATGCACTTGCAGGGGTGGGGTATGGTGGGAGAAGCGCACTTGCCGGAGCGCAGCTGAGCATGGAGTTCGACACATTGATATGCTGGTGCACGGGAGTTCTATATATGCGAACAATAGCGCTATACTTTTACATGGGATTACCAAGGGGGTTTTCCAACTGTTCGATATAAGCAATAATTCGATATATACAGGATCGACTGTACATAGGCGTTGCCGCACCACTAACTGGCATTTGCTGGAAAGCAACAAATCAGCGATCGGGGACCCCTAAATTCTTTCGTTGTACAGGCAAATTCGTTGTAGTGGTCTTAGTTGTACAGGCATCAACAATACATATGGATGGATGGATGAAAAACTTTATTAATCAACAATACATATGAAATATATTTCATATGTATCAACAATACATATGAAATATATTAATTCAGCCAGGATATGATCAATCACTATACTATAGGACATTTTGTTGTAGAGGCGATCAACTGTATTAAGCTAAGCTGGATAGGTAAATTACAGTTTTGAAGTAAGAGAAATATCATTATTACTGTGTATGGAGGTTTGATAAACCAAGAAAGACACCAAATCAAAAGATGTGTGGTTGCACTATCTTTTTACATGCCAGCTTCCCTTAGCATCATAAATTTTGACAGTGTCTGCTCAAGACTGGCCAATGTTTTGCCAATGTTTTTGCTTATTACACTGCATACTACTCAACCTGGCAAGTTTTAAAAATATATTTTGAAAAACAAATTTAAATGGGCCAGAAATTAGAAAATACCTTCAAATATATGGTATCACAGTGAATTACCGCTGCTGCTGTTTGGGCATGAAATTATAAAGAGGAGGTCTCACCCTTAATTTTTCTGCTAGAAGTCAACCTCTCTCTACCAAATAAATTAAAAAAAAATACATTTTGAAGGAATGCTTTATGCATCAAAACTGACTTAGCAGTGCTCTTAAGTGTCCTTTTAAAATCACATTTAATATACACCCTAAGCTACATAAAATATTGATACTTTGGCAAAGGTACACAGCAATCAAACAACATGAGTACTACAAGTGACTTTTTTGTCTTTTTTCTCTTTTTTTGATAACTCTGTATTTCATGCCTGTAGTTGAAAGTGAACTTTTGCAATTAACTTATACACATTAAATTCTGCAAAATGGCAAGACTACAGTGATTATATGCTAGAAGTAATATGCATACCAAGTAGAATTAATTGCTCACAGCACCTATTATATTTGTGAATTGTGCATGCCTGGTTTAAGAAAATAAAAAAAAATTTGATAATTTACACTTCTGGACTTTGAAATTTGGTGTCAGTACTTCTATAAGCGGTCCAGTTAAAAAAGTCACATAAATACAGGGAGCATGCAGACGCATCTCACCGAGAGTGTGCAGGCGGAAGAGTCTTCCCAACTCATAGGGGAGCACTCGCAGATGGTTGTGGTTCAAATGCAGTTGACGCAGCATCACCAAATCACCCAATTCAGCTGGCAGAGAACGCAGCTTGTTGCAGCTCAGATCCAGGTGAGTCAATCCTGCTAGTTGGGCAATGCCTGGTGGTAGACGTGACAGGCAATTGTCATTCAGGTACAGGCAGCGCAAGTGTGACAGGTTCCAAAGCGCAGGGCTCAGGTTACGGATGATCCCTGCAACAAAACCATTGGTACACTAAGGGAAAGGGCAACTAGCAATAAAAGAACTACAAGTGCTACAAAAAAACAGACTTAACACGCAGTACAGATTATTTCGCTGCAAGAAAAATAACAGAAGCATAATGCTACATAGACTTCTAGTATTACATGTCGTTCAGAGTGCTAAAAGTCAACACCAAGGAGAAGAGTGAGAGAGAGAGAGAGAAAAAGAAAAGAGGCAAGTTGATAAAAAGCTTATTGCTAAAGCATTCACTACCTTTACGGGTCACTTCTGCTGAAGTGATCTTGGAGTCATCAGAATAGTGAACAGCACACGTCTAAACATGTGATCTACTTCAACATTTCGTGTTGCTGGAAATACTAAATGCAGTCACGACTGAACACCACATGTACAGGCTACAAATGTAATTACTGGTACAAATTCGCAATGCATGGGAAACCCATGACGCAAAAAACACACCTCTTCTTTGTCAAGCAAATGCACGGTAAACAAACATCTGGTTCTCTTCAATGTGAATCCCACGAAATAATTGAAGAAGATGTGGTATATGCAGTTTCTGGTCAGAATTGTTATTATTATGACGAGATAAAATAGAGAAAATTGAATGTTTTATTTTGAAGTGGAAGTTGAGGCTTTTGGAACTGACTAAAATAAGGATGTTTGAAAATTTTAATACAATTGAGCACTTTCTGGTAAAATAAAGGAAAAAAAAAAGAAAGTGGAAATGACAGGTATGGTGCCAGTGTAAAGACTGGCTGGCTACACTGTACTGGGTAAAAGGGTTGGAAGATTAGAGACCAGATCTTTAAAAAAAAAATCCCATTTCATGGTACTCAATGTTGGTTTAATCAGCATGAAATAACACTGCATGACTTTGCAGAGACATAATGGATAAAGTTTACATTCTATGTTACATTCTATGTCTAGGTGCAGCGGTGGCGTAGAGGTAGAACACCCGCCTCGCGTGCAAGCGGTTCGTGGTTCGAATCCCGGTGCCGGCAATTTTCCACCGGCTTAAAAAAAAAAGTCCGCGTGTTGATAAAATTGCATAAACAGGCCTGGAGTGTGGCCTGATCCCGGTGACCAGAACTGGTAATGCACTCCCTCACCAGAGCAGGATTGGCCACCCTGGTGCAGTACTTGGCCACAACCTCCTAGTACATGACCGGGGTTGCTGGAGAAGTATAAGAGAGGCCTTTGCCCTGCAGTGGGCGTAACCAGGCTGATGATGACTTTGCAGAGACATAATGGATAAAGTTTACATTCTATGTTTTAAAGGTTCTAAAAGCAGGCATGCTCCTCCACCCCCTCCTCCCTACCCATTACTCTGTCAGGGGCAAGTTGCACATATTGCAGTTCATATTGCAGAGATCTATTTTTCTTTCTGAGCATGCAAAAGTTGCCCTAAGCTTACTTAAAGAAATCCCACGAGGCTCAAGAGCACTGCATAGGAATACAGAGAGACCATGGTCATCAGTTTCGTAGAAGAAAAGGAGACACTCCAGCCTTGAGCATAGTGCTCAATATTTTCCTCACCTGTTATCTCCAACTCTGGCCAGTAAGATTTCTTGCCTGCAGCCACATCTTCAGGGCACATGATGGTGTGTGACCTGCGTATAGGGTTGTAGTCATGCTTTTCTTTATCCTTGTCCCTGCAACCTGTCCTCGACATGGGTGGACCTGAAAGAAAAAATGAGAAAATGCATAAGTTTAAAAACAGCTCAGAACATGCAGCACTAGCAGGTGAGTTTTAGAATAATGTAGGTACATCTGAGTTTGCACTTCAAGCATTGCATTGAGGGCCTGAACCTGTATACACCAGTGTTTAGTGCAATGCTGTGAAAAGCATCACATTAGAGAGTTTTAGCTTGCCCGGTGTTCCAGCAAACAAATGTGGACTGGGCGTTTTACCAGATGGGCAGGTGGCGTGAATGTGAGCAGCTTGACAAGGTGCTGTCACCTGGTGGCACAGAGCTCAACCAGACAAACACAGAGCTAGCACTGCATCAACAATGTATATTCTACTTCACTGCTTATGTAAATTTTCGGCAGCGGCAAATCGTGACACAATTACACCTCTGCAAAAACTTATGCCAGCAGCAAAAATGAATACACTTGGTTACTGCAACATTAGCTCTGTGTTTGTCTGGTTGAGCTATGCACCACCAGGTGACTGCACCACTCCAGCTGCTCACATTTACACCTACCCCTCTCCGGTAAAATGCCCAGTCCACCTGCATTAACCGGAGAACCGAACAAGATAAACTCTCTAATATCTTCAGTGCAAATGATCATTGAAACATATGCAACTGGCTGTAGCATGTCACTGTGAGCATAAAGAGAGCAACCTAAATTCCTGCACGGGCTGCTGTGCATGTATATAAGCAATGAAATGTGGCCTGTTTATACAATACACATTCGGCCTATGCCCACTAAGAAGAGTGCAATGCTAACACATGCAACATGCTCATAGTTGCTCATACATGCAGCAACGAAACTTACTTTTTAATAACACTGCAACATTCTCCAAAACAAGGCCCAACAGAGAGAAACCAATAAATTAAAAAAGAAAAGCAACCTACAACTAGCAGATAAAAAGTAAGATCAAGTGGTATGTGACAGTTTCACTATTGTTACAATGTAATAACTTCCATTTGTATCATTAATCAACAAACATTATTTACACAATCTATTTAACATGAATGCCATTTTCTATACACATACTACTCCAATTAACCACAAACATTCGAGGAAGGCCTTACAGCAACATACTTGCATCATTCTCAACACAAAGAAGGGAGATTGGATTGGTTATCAAGGAAGATTTTGATCCATTCTACTAATAATTGAGAAATCGTCCAAGTTTTTTATGCACCATAGGTATGCAGCCATGTTTTTAGCAGTTTTACTTGCCAAATGCAAGCTGCAAAAAGGAAATACCACTGTTTATAGGAAGAAATAGAAAGCCTAGTACATGAAAGAACTGTCACCAAAACACTCTAGTTCCATCTGAAAGAAAACAACATAATGCCTCAGGCATGCTACTGAAGGTCAAGTATGATGGTGGCTGTACACAGGTGTCCCCATAAAATGAAACGTTTCCAGCAGAAAGCACTGACAAGGACAGAAAGGGAGGACACACACAATGGTGTGTGCATCATCTTTCGTCGTGTGGGAGGTCGCACGCGCTGGTGGCACCAGCACGTGTCCTCCACCCTTTCTGTCCTTGTCAGTGCTTTCTGCTGGAAACCTTTCAGCTATGCACAACCAACGAGCGCAGGCAAACACTATTCTGAAATTCCCCTTAGATCTTCCCTGCCTTTTTCATATATACACTTTCCACTTCCCAAAGAATATCTTTCTAGAGAGCCATAACAAGACTTACTGTTAGGCTAGTTGGTTCATAGTATAAAGTAAATTTAAAGGAGTACAAGAAAAGACACAACAAGTGTGGTGTCTAGTCCTTTTCCATGTCCATGTTATCCTTTGCGCTCCTTTAAATTTACTTATAGAAGAGAACCATGCCCACTCAACTTGCAACCTTTGCTCAGCAAATGAGTACTGATGACAGACCATTTGCATAGTGGCTTATCAATGACAAACATTTGAAAATCACTGGGTCCACACATTAGTGATTAAATCAATTTCATGGACATCTGAGAGCTCACGACAGCATGCAAGAGGGGACAGAGAGCACTGATCTTGGTTACAAATATCACATTTTACCAAATTCTTAGTGACTATCCTGATACCTAAGGGTCTCTAAACACGTTCAAACATTCTGAATGAAGTTCAGTGGGTAAAATTTGAATGAACATTTTGTTTGAAAATTTTGGATGAATGAATGCAGTGTGGTATTATTACTATTTGCGGGGAGCCCTCACAATATCGCCGACAAGACCACCATTATTCTTGATCAGTTGAGGAGACATAAATCGTACTTCTGCGATTCTGAATTCTTTATCTCCTAATTGATCAAAAATTGAAATGTAGCAATGAATAAATTAAAGTTCTTTCATCGTGACGGTGCATCCATCCTTGAAGGAAAAACTAGGCACAGCGCAGTACCTTGTATCCGATAGTTGCTCATTGCAGACAGCCATATTGCTCCAAAGGAAGCAATAATTTTGACCAACTTCCTTTCAATTGAGATTAGGAGATTAGGTGCAGTTTTGATAAGTCAATGAGGGCCAGAAGCATGCAACAACCATGTATACATTTGCTTCATGCTAGATGCAGCCAGTGCAGTGCTAAATTTTAGCTTGAATGGTTCTATCATGATGGCCACAGAATAAATTTTCCTTGTGAAGGGAGGCTTTATGCATTATTTATCACAGTTGTAGGAGCTCATCACCTATAGAAGTGTGAGCGGCCAGAAGGAAAGCTTTAAAATTTGCTTATTAGCGAGATGACATGCTAGGTATGAGTATGTCTCACAGAAAGAATGCACGCAGCTGTGAGTGAACTGAAGCACTCAATAGCATCAAAATGCTGTAACTGCATAAACTTACCTATTCTACATAATCTTGTGAGAACATGTTCCCTAATGAATGTCCTGTAACCACAAGTATAAAACAG
This sequence comes from Dermacentor albipictus, assembly GCF_038994185.2. Taxonomy (NCBI): domain Eukaryota; kingdom Metazoa; phylum Arthropoda; class Arachnida; order Ixodida; family Ixodidae; genus Dermacentor; species Dermacentor albipictus. The sequence continues at coordinate 107,482,907 of NC_091821.1, forward strand.
ATTTTTGTGCTGCGAGTCATTTAGACCTATTTTATCCCAAGCATTGCTACGCAGTGATGCATGACTACATTACACATTTCAGTTTATGCTGACTGGAATAACTACTAGGGAATCTCCAGCATTGAAATAGTAAACATTGTAAAGCTGTTATGGCTTTACCTGCAAGGTAACTGAGATTGTACTTATAAGAGAAGTGCTGTCACGACACATGTTCAGAACAAAATATTGATCTTGGCACTCATACCTGCACGGTATGCATTATATGTAAGTATGTAGCACGCATGTTACACTTTGTGTGCATTCAAATATGATTGATGAAAGCAAAATTGTACACGAGTGGTTAAGCTTAACCATACAGCTATGCTCGACTCTGGAGCTAAATCTGTATCCACGCCACTTGTGCCACGGCTTTAAGTAACAAGTTGTATATATGGCTAGTTTGTTGGATGTGAAGTCTACCACAAATTATGCTATCCTGTCTACATTCTAAAAAGGTGATTTGGCAATGACAGTGTCTTGGTTTGTTTGGTAAAAAATTAAGAGCAATTTGCATCTGCACACCTGGCCTTAGGCACAGTAGGTGAGGCCAGGCTGATGTCACCAACTGCCAGCAGATAAGCAAAACAAGTAACATGAACAGTGGGGATAAGGTGGCTCTGTTGGTAAATAGTGACACCAGTCTGATTGGACTCACTCTCTCGAAAACTGAAAGCGAAAATAGCCATAGTTTTCCAATTAGCCACATAAACCAGGCAACTATGGGTGCCAAACACTTCATTTTATAACATAGACAACCAAACCACACCTCAGTGTGAAATTGCAGTGCTTAAAAACCAATGGCAAATGCAAATTGTCATTTTCAATTTGCCATAGCAAATATGCCAGTCAGTGAACTGTTCATTTTCACAAAACAGGTGTACATCCGGATAAATAGCACAGATTCTTGAAGTTAAATTATACAAACTGATGCTCAAACTGATGCTAGCATACGCTGTACTTTGGTTGCACTGTGATCAAGATTTCTTGGTTGAAAATCTCAAATAGTTGCTTGAAACAATGTCAAAACCAGTAGAAAATGTCCCACAGAAACGCTTTTAAAAGCAGACGATTTATCCTTGTTGCTTGTTAGATTCAGCCAGATGGTGTTAAGTGTTGCATTGATGCATGATGAGAAAAGATGTACAAGTGCTTGAAATGGCAATAAATCAGTGCACACACGGTGCTCGAATTGCAATGTCAGCAGCTTTAGTTCATGCTTCTTGCCTTACAAGAACAAATTTTCATCTCCTCCCTTCTCATGAAGGTTCTCTTATGGAATGCTTATATGTTTAAAATACATTCTTCAAATTTAAAACTTCAATTTAGCTGTAGCTGGTGTCACCATATATACATTTTTCAAACTAAACCCATGTAACAGGTAATTTCTTGTACATCTATTATTTAGGCACAAATGTGCAAAAATATAGCAGCCTAAGCACTGAAGCACTGAAGAAAGAATAAACCATAAGCACTGAAGAAAGAATAAACCAGTCTTTAATGGAAGTGAGTGCAATAGATTTCCTGAAGCGAGAACAGGTGGTTCTTTTCACACTTTACAAATGAGCTTCTCAAACTATGCAAGAATAAACATGTGCAGAAGCTTTAGTATACAAGCAATAATCATTTGCTTTGTTCTGGACCCAAGTGTGAGTAAGGTTTGGCACCAAAAAATAAATACTCTTGCCAATGAAAGCCAAACGTGTGACTCCCAACACCAAACCAATGTTTGCCATTTTCTTACTGCTATCAAAGAAGTGATCGGGCAGAACTCCCCTTATATAGTTCTGATAGCGTGTATCACAAATAATAAATGCTTTATTCACCCATGCAATGATCAAGGAATCAATTATAAGCTCAGATGCTCAATGTAACTAAATGCTAGAAAAAAATGGGGCACTATGTAAAGCATGCCCAGCAGAAAATCAATCAAACCTTAAGACACATAAAGGCATGTATGTACAGTCAGCCAAAGAAGTTTATGGGACATGAGATTTGTGAAAAAGCTGAATCCCTGCGAAGCCTAAGCACATAGCCTCAAATTCAAAGTTTAAGGGTGAAATACCCTTGGGGCCTACACAGGGATCCACTAAATTGGAAATGTCATGCCTTAACAAAGTAGAAATTCACGTCAGGAATGCATGTTAGGCAAGCTTTTGTGGCAGACTATATGTTTAGCCAGGGTAAAGCTAAAGGATTTTTCATAGCCATCAACCCTGACACCCACCTGAATAATAATGCATGCACATTCCAAACAGAGAGTATTTGCACTTATTACTATGGCTGAATTCTATTGACAATACAGCGACGCATTCTTATTTGTAAATAAACTAAATCAGAACCACTTAGAATAATAGAATACATAATGTGCACAGCACAATGCATTCTCTTTCCCTTGTGCTCATATTCAATACCTCTGAATAAATAAATTGTGCATAGCACGCAAATTATATGCTTTTTATCAAGGTGGTGACAATCTTGGGGAAGTGCCAGGTTTAAATGCCCCTTATATCCCCCCAAAATAAAAATATGGCACTTTCTTGCATTTAATTGAAAAGATCAAACCAAATTTTATAGGACAGTTTTGCTATTTAACTTGTGCTGCTGTTGTGGCAGTTTGACAAATGTTCGATTCAGTTGTTTGGGTGTCTGCCATTTGAGATACGCAATGGTTGCAACTAAAGCTCAGATTGTGAGGTAGAATAACCCACCTGTCAATTAATATACCTTCCCTTTATTTTTGTTCCATAACATCTTTAGTGTCAACAAAGTCAAACAGCCATCCTTTCTCATAAATCTATTGCTCTTTAATCAATCAATTAATTCATTCTGTATTCTAACAAAAACACCACATGCACGCTGATGCAGTGTCATCACCATGACACTCAGGAGCACTTTTTTTGAGCTGAAGTGTGTCATAACAAGTCAGCTTTCACATTTTGTATATAGCCTATTAACTTAAATTTGTTATATAAGAATATTTAGCATACATACTTTTCATGTGCATAGAATGCAATGATCCATATATTCTTCCCATTTTACAAACACATGCAGTTAAGTTCGCTTATAACAATACCAATTTAAACAATGTATTCAATATAACAATAAAAATGCAGCACTGTCACATTGTGCTCTATGGTAAGATAAACCACTTACTCCAGTGCTTTCAAGTTCAAGGTCATAACAAAAAAGTATCCGGAAGAAAATAAAACTGGGTTGAAGTATAAGTCGGCAGGAAGAAAAAAATAAAACTGGGTTGCATGTTTCAAATGATAACACTATGCCATCTATACATGTGTATGTGCCGCATGCTGCTCCCCCCTTGAAACCTCAATTGACTGCTTCAAACGTGAAAGCAAGGTGAAGATCTTGACATCCCCACATCCTCTCTGATCTCCCTTGAGACCCACCTTTTCCAGTCATGCCACGTTAATGAACAGAAGGTAATGAAACATACATCCTGGCAGTTGTAAAGGTCCTAGCATCCCTTTTTAGTGAGCCTTGTGTAGTAAGCATGCTTTCACAATGCGACTGCGGCATGTGCCAGACATTCGACTCTCATGGTTCATTCGACAACCTCTCCGGAGAGCTTGTAAAACAATGGATGAACCTGCAACACCTCCACTTCAATGCATAGCACAACAGTTGGTGAAGAGAAAGTGCATACCAATACCACCTCGGGAAATAAAGCACAGCTTCATCAGAGATCATAACAAGGGCAAGAAGACGTGCAAGTTCATGTGGAGTTATCTCTCGCAACCGATGATCTTAATTATTATATTTTCTGCGAGCAAACTGCTTGAAAATCAGAACATCATGGACAGAGGAAGCAAAAAAAAAAGAAAAATCGGCAGAGCGAAAAAAATTGGCAGCATTGCTTGAAGGGCTAAGCATTGACTGTAACAGTAGGGCTTAGCGTTGCGCAGGCCGATGTGACATACGCTGGTACGCCAAACATTTCTGGCATCATTATTTAACATGCCGTGTGGGGCCTGTTATCACATCGCACAGGCACTGCCAGTAAGGAGTCGCGCCAGTAAAATTTAATCACTTTCAGGTTTGAGCATTTATATTGTTTTGTGCTTTTAATATTTAATAGCCTCAGAAGATTTGAGATGAAAGGCATGTGCTGTGAATGTTATCTTTCATGACATTAGTTTGTGGGCTGCCATTCTCTTATTTTGAAGACTAATTTAGCCAAGAATGTAAGACTTTATATGAGCAACTTTAATGATATAATAGTGCAGCAATATAAGGCTCACATATGGCATGGATAAGCATATAGTATAAATATGCCTAAATATATGCGGAGCCCCACAATGACGCTGACGGCAAAAATTCACTTGGAGTGTTCATATAATTGCTATCACAATAAAAGAGGTTGATGAAACATTGTACCAGTCGTTTCTGAGCGCCAGAATCCAGAACCTGCCAATCAGTCTGCCAATCCTGGTGAAGAAGGCAAAACACTTCGCTTACTTGCTTCAAGACGATTTTCACCCAGGTGGAGACTGGATCCAATACTTTAAAGAGACATGAAATCATGAACAAGCCTATCATTGCCTAGGCATCTTCGCTGAATATAGGTGCCAAGCAAACCTAGCTTGAAGAAACATTGCCTTGTATTTTTTACACCTGTACACAGAGAAGGACACCTACAATGGTGATAAAACTGGCTTGTTTTTTTTAGATGCTTCCATCAAAGACACACACCTTGAAAGGGGGCCCGTGTAAGGGCAGGAAGTGCAGCAAGTAGCATGTTACCATATTTCAGTGCAGAATACAGAGGAGAGTGACAAGTGCCCAGTTTTGTCAAATGGAAAGCCAAGAGTTCTCACGGCTTCTGTAATGCTGCCGGTATATCCGATCGGCACTACCACAATGACAAAGCCTGAATAATCTGTGAAGTTTTCCACAAATGGGCAATAGAATTTAAGAATCGAATAAAGACGAGAGGAGGAAGGTTGTACTAATTTTAGATAACATAAATCTTATATCCACAAAGTAGTGGAACACATGTCTGGCCAGCCAGAGAGGAGCTACAAGAGTAAATCTTGTAAAGGCTAGAGGTGTGCAAATATTTGTTTTGAATAGAAACAAAATATGAATAGTAAGTATTGAATATTGAATAGTCAAACGCAGATGCGTATATTTACAGGAAGATTTATTTTTGTACAATTCAGTAGTCAGTACTAGACTAGTAAAAAAAAAACAGCTGTCAGGGACAAAGGATCAGTTTTAAACACAGGATCATTAATTGTCATTAAAGAAAATTGCATGAATAGCCTCTCAACATCTTTAGAGCCTCGTTGCAAACAAGCTTTCCAAGAGTGAATGGCTGTAGTATGACTAGCTTTCCAATATCGCTGACTAAATAGTTGCTAAAGAAAGATAAGGAGTTGTGAAAAAAGAAAAAGGTGCTGAAGGACTTGTGTGCCATAACACACATGTAAAAGGGCCCATTGCAAGGAAAACATCACTGGAAGTCGTGTAAAAGGTAAAACTGCTACATGACTAGACTGCCAAAAAAAAAAAAAAGCCACTCTACAAGCAAGAACCACAGGTGTCATGTAGGCTTTTGCCATGAAACAAACAAACAAACAAAATTTGCATCCACTTTGCTTCTGCATTGCTTCGAATTTTCTTTTTTGGTTTCAATTTATGATAATTTACAATATTTTGTTTAGCAAACAGAGAACAGTAGCCAGACTTAAACAGTCAGTTGTGAAATATTTGGTTAGCTTCAATTATATGAAGATATCCACTAGTTCATTTTTGTATACAAATGTGAACAGTTAGTGTGTAATATGTAATTTGTATTTGAAACCTCAAATATTCACCGACCCCTAATGAACATATAACAAACTGAACTTGTAATTGTAGACATAGAAAAATATAGGTATGGATCACTTTATTAGTTTGACTCATTCACATGTTAGTTTAAAGGGACACTAAAGCAAAACACTAAATCAGAGTACACTGGTGATGTATTGTTTGAAAACTCAATATTGTCATTACTCTCATAATAATAGATTGATTACTAAAAGAGAAAATGGAAGTCAAAGTTCCATTTTCTTAATTTCGCACTGAAATCCCAATGTCAGTAGTCAATGTGACGTCACATATTTCGTATTTGGATCACGTCATCTTAGCAAAAATTTCGAAACTTGCCATGTTAACTCCATGGCTCCTTTGGAACATAGTCCATTTTTACTGATAGAGAAATAACTAGGACTTAGCAGATGCTGTCAAAATCCATGATGTCACAGCGAGCTGGTGCAGGAATTTCAAGGCAGCGCTTTCACCTGCATTTCGTTTTTGCACCTTTCCCGGCAAACCAAGCAACTTATCGCAGTAAGAGCGGTGTTTGTGATATTGTGGAAGGATGATTTACTATTACAGGTGAAATCATTTTTCTCTTTATTGTCCCTTTAAGTAATAGGCCTGTGCTCAAGTCAGCTGCAATGAAGACTTGCATTCAATCGGCCTGATTTACAACCAGTAAGCCACATGTCCTAGCAACAACCTTATATGAATGCAGCATGCCAAGTTGCACAATTAGGGTTTACACTTTCATATAGCTCTCATACAAGATCTGAAAGAAAGTTGATGCCAAAAATGCTTAATTCAAAATTGTCTGAGATTTACTGTAGACATGTAAGGACACTATTTTTTCTATCATTCATTACATTCATTACAGTGTGTATGTGTAAGACTACCCAGAATATCAGCTTTGGCAAGGCCCAGCTTTGTATATGTATCTTGTACATCAGGTCCTGTATTTATGAAAGTTCTCTTATGTAAATATACTAAATCGACTGGTCACTGCTGCGGCTTTTGTCTCATTATCCCGCCAATCACTATAGGGAGAGGTGGGCATCTAAATTCCGCTATATGAGAAAACACTTTTACGTACGAGAAGTTTCGGGAATATGAGCACTGGTTACCAAGAATGCTCGTCGCTGGCATTTCTGGCTGCTGCGCTTCGCTCAGCTTACTTTCAGTTTTCGCATCACTTGGCTTATGGTAAAGTACTAAAATTCTCAGGATGCATATTTACTAGACAATTCAACCACAGTGACAGGATCCCCAACTTGCCGTTAGCACAATACTGCACATTTGTGAGTGTGAAAGGACCATCTGAAGGTACCAATACTAACTGCACAAGGGGTGTAATGAAACACAATCAAGCTAATTTAGTAATGGTAATCAAAATATAAAAGACACATGTGAGAAATAAAGTTGTAGCAGAGCTGTATATGAAATTAAGTCCTTTTCTGTACTTTTCTGAGTGTACAAAGCTGTCCAACTGTGCTACAACACTTCAAAGGACACTAAAGAGAAACACTAAATCAGTTTAGACTGACAAATTATTCTTGCAAAAGCATATTTTATTTACATTTGCAGTAACACATTGATTATTATAAGAGAAAATGATGGTCAAAAGTTCAATATTAAAAATTTTGCGCTGAAACTCAAGCTCCAGTATGTCAGTGTAATGTCATAGGTTTCAGGGGATATTTTTTTTTAAATTTGGGCTTTTGTAGCTCATCAAAATACCTTAGAAATTATTAAGTTTTTGGCTCTCTTAGAATGCAATGTAGTTGATCTTTACTGATAAAAAATTAACTAGAACTAAGCACCACTGTTAAAATCCTCAACACCAAGGCAAGCTGGTGCGGAAGCTCGAAAAGACAGTCACCACGTCTTTCATATTTATTTATTTATTTATTTATTTATTTATTTATTTATTTATTTGCATAATTTCTGGCTTACTAAGTGTCTTCTCACGAAAACATTGCCTTCTTCGGTATTGTAGAAGGTTAATTTACTAATGCAGCTCAATTTATTTTTCTCTTTAGTGTCCTTTTAACACCCAGCTCACTTTTATTAATTGTTAATTAATTAACTTATTTACTTATTTATTTCAGTACTGCTGGTCTGAGCTTCAGGCCTTAGGCAGGAGCAGGTTACAAATGCATACAAATGAAAAAGATTATACAAAAACCATCGACAATGGTTGTAAATGTAAGCAAATAGCCTGAACAAACAAGCAAACAAATGTTTTCATTGAAATTAAGCAGTCACTAATATATTTGTGGTTAGGCAGCCCAGCAAACCAAAGATGCCACAATGAGAAATGGAAGCAGCTATGCTGCAAAGCTCTTTTATCATGCGATGGCATAAAAAGTAGGAATGTTCGAATAGTGAAAAAAGAAAAAGATAAGACTAAATTCTGAGGTTTTATGCGAAAACTACGATATGATTATGAGGCACACCGTAGTGGGGAACTCCAGATTGATTTCGACCAGCTGGGATTCTGTAATGTCCAACTAATGCACAAAACCACAGGCGTTTTTGCATTTTGCCCCTGTCGCGATGTGGCCATTGCAGCCAGTATTCAATCCTGCACCTTCAGGCTTAGCAGTGCAACACCTGAATTTTTTTTATTTTCTTAACAGTGACATTTTTATTTTTTAATAGCAAAGTTTTTTAATAGAATCGAATATGAATAACCTGAAAATATTGGCTTTGCACATGCGATTGAATAATTTCTTTACAGAAAGGACATTTTGCTTAAATGGATTCAAGAAGTCTGCAGGCACCTTAGTTAGAAACATTCCTGATCAGCTAACAAAGAGGATATTAAGAAAAGCACTGCTCCATGCATTACCTCCAAAACCAGTGACTTCGCAGTGTCTGCTGAAACAGACTTAGCAGTCTCTTTCAGTAATGAAATTCTCCTTATTATCAGTTTTGCAATACATCTAAAGTATCTGTTCAATAGTTCATTAGAGCATTCAGGCTACTTTCTTATAGTTTGTTGATGATCATCTCCATATTTAACATCTGCTCAGTTCCATGGTTTAGCTTTGAACACCAATGTCCAGTCATAACTCAAACAGCTTTCTCGTCTTTTCATTAGTCTCTAAAGCCTAATTTTGGACATTGCACATTATGCACACTGCATTTGACAGACAATCTTTAACACTAAACACACTAGAGCAATATGTGATGGTAAAACCCTAAAGATAGCATTGGAAGTCTGCACTTTTTTAACCATGCAGAGCACCTATATTTACAACATGATAGCTGAAGAGATAAGAATAAGCCCCTGATGCAGAATTTTTGTAGCAACATTACCCTGGAATTTCCTTTCATACTATAAATCGGGGGTCTTCAAACCTTCTGGCTAAAGGACAGCATAGTGTCAAGAGTCATGAACACTGAAGCAAATAGAATTAAATATTGAACACAAAATTCGGTACTAGATATCACAAAGGCAACATGAATATGTGCACACTTACTCCACTTAGAATACTAAAATGTATGTAATTTTAGCAGATTGACAATCAGATCGAAATTGCAAAATAAAACAGGAAAATACGAGGGGCAGCCTATGTGAATTTTTACATAACAATGGCAATAATAGTAAGAAAACTAACTTGAAGAGAGTGCACTATATTGTGACTTTGCTTTACTGCTACATACAGAAAAATAAATTAAAAAGCAAATCCACAAATCTTTATCAGACAAGTTACCTTTGAATACGATGTACATTAAAAAATTATTCACAAAGTCATTGTGCACTGAAAGCTGAGACACTGGTGGACATTCGAAAATTGTTAGAACCACTATTTCTTGAATCACACTAGGCTCAGTTATATGCAACCCTCATCACATTTTATAACAGCACATATCTCTGCTTTCCAGTGTGGTGGCAACATTTGCTGCTGCCATTTGGTGAGGTTAGTTCCCCCCCCCCCCTTTTTTTTAAGTGAAGAGTGAACCATGGCCAGATGGCAACACAAGTTTTGAAGAAAGCTAGTCCCCTTCATTAACTTTTACAAACGAAGAAGCACACAGTGAAAACTTTAAGATAGTGAAACTGGTGCTCTACTCATCACTCAGTATGTTTTATGAATGCCGCTCATGAATATGTACTGCTCAAAATGCACAATAGAGTGCATGGAAGGCAAAGCGAATGTTACCAGTGAAAGTTTTGATTACATTATGGAGAGTGAAAATGCAAAACAGCAATGTGTGTTTTCAAATCACTGCCTTCACTTGCCAAGTTCTCGCCATTCAAACAAGGGAAGGTGCTTGCAACACCAAGTGACCAGGCTTTTGGTCAGAGGGCTCCTGCTGCAGGTGGGTTGTCTGCTGTTATGATAACTATGGCCATCATTGGGCAAGTTTCCAGGCCCCTGCAGGCTGGACCTGGCCCATGAGATGTATTTTAGAGACCCCTGCTCTAAAGCACTTGAAAGGTTGGAGCATAATGTGCCTTCAACTACCATTACATGATTACAGGGACTAAACACGTGCCCCTAAATGCACCATGCTGTTGTACTGAAGGTATCCAAAAATTAACATCAGGTACTTTTGCTACACACTTAACTATTTCACAGCTTTGAGATAGGGGCCAGAACAGTGAAGTACACCTCAAATGTGTGTTATTCTACTTGACATTATGCAATATCCCAAGTGAGAAATTGGATACTTCGCCTGCAGTTGATTGACAAGTTTCATACATCACATGCAACACTGTGGAGGCTAGCAAGACTTCTTGCAGTGGTTGCGTTAACACCAAGAAATAGTTCAGAGTTTCTACCAGCAATTTTGTGAAATTATTCTTTATATAAACTCAGTATTAATGAAAAAAGTGGTAATCCTTCAAAATGAACAAGCTGAGTTATACACATTAGTACATTGTCTTAGATCATATTGCCTTTTTTTTTTCTTTTCATGAGATTTATTTGCAGCCCATTGAGGTGCATATGCTCACATGGCTTGCACAAGCACATGCTGCTGGTGCACTGCGAAGCATTGACTGGCGAATAGCTGCACTGCGAAGTAAGTGAAGGTTTATACCAGATGCAGAGTGCCACACCAGTGCAGAGCATCATAGTAGTGCAGGGCATCATATTGCATTTGTGAGATTACATGAGACATCAAAAGTTTCCCTCAAGTAAACTTGGCACAGTGCGCATATTGAGCATTGTACCAGATTTGCGAGATTACATGCATTGTGCATGTAATCTCAAAAACCTGGTACGATGGTCAAAAAACACTGCACCAAGTTTACTTGAAGCAAACTTTCAATTGACTACAAATTTTTTTAAATCTCTAGGCAAGGTGCTAAACCCATGCCCTTTTGATTTAGAGATGAATGTCTAACCATTTGACCATGAAACACGTGGAGTAATACACTGTTATGACCAAAATTCTTGCCGAGCTTCCACAGTGTTGCACACTACATGTGAAAGAAAGTATACTTGAAACAGAATACTTTAAGTAAGAAATTGGTTTATCAGTAAATACAAAAACTGGCTTAACTGCATGTATTTAAACAAGCACACAAAGTCTATGCAACTTCATGAAGGCAAGAAAGGCAATGAAAATCAATTTTCATTTTGGTGCACATTGCAAGGTTTTGTACAACTGTTCAGCAGATTTTCAGAAAAAAAATTCAAATGTTGCTTGCACAGTTTAACCCCAATCTTCAAAGTATCAACGTATAGCTCATTCTAGGCTCCCCTATAACATGCGTTCCCCAGTTCCATGGTTCAGTTTCATTTTTTTGCTTTATATTACCAACTGTATTAGTGAACACTGTGTTATGTACCTCAATAAGTTATGTAAGAATTTCAGAAAAACTAGTGCCCTGCATGAAACATGCTAATGACAATCAATCTTGAAGAAAAAAAAATGCTTTGTTTCCCTACGCTGTAAACAGCATTCTTGTTTTGTACAGACGATGCAATACAACTCTGCATCTAAATCTCACAAATCTTCAATGGATGAAGCAGATGAAAATGAATGAAAATTTACTCCATAATTCAGGTTAACGAGCAATGATGCTGGTTATTGCTTCTGTACTCTGTCTTATAACACAATTATTCTGCTTATGCTATATTACACTGCAAATTTGGGCAGTATACACTAGTATTGAAATTTGCAATTTCATATAAAGATGGCAATTCTTTACCTCAAATGAAAAAAATTCAGTAACTGACCTTTCACGAGTTGCTAACCCACTTAATTATGAAAAGTTATATGCTATCAGATTAAGTCAGGTAAGTTGAGTGCAATTTCAAATTTTTTTATTTCATTATTGGTCAGTATGTTCATATATTTTATGCAATGATTTTCAACTATAATTATGCTACAGAAAAGACACAGAATGCCAATAATCACAAAAATAGCCACCATTAAATTACCATGGTTCACTAGACTAAGTTTATTAACTGCATTGTAACAGAATTAGGTCTTATCTTGTACAAAGATTGCAATATTCATAAACAAGCAAACTTATTACTACAATACAACTGCCAACTCCTTCTTGTCATCTGCAATTGCAAAACCTTAACTGCATAAATTGGAGACTGTTAAAAGGGGCACACCAAATGCATACCTGATACAGCATGTCTGTGGGTGTTGTTTAACACTGTAGGTAAATGTTCACCAATATGAGTTAAATTGCAAGTATGGTTATTATTTTAAGTGAGGGTAGTAAAGGGCCAACATTAACTTTCTTTATATGCCCTATTCCATCATCATAGTGTCATAATGATGCATCAGAGAACCAACCACGGTAATCCCTAGAATATGAAAACATATGCATCACAGCTGGGGCTTCTATGAGCCAAATACATTTTCTATCAACACATTTGTGGCCCAGCTAATATATAAAAGCATATTGTCACATTGTCACCATTAAAAAGCAAAACAATGTACACATCATAACTACTGTAGAGTGTTCGCTTCAAATTGCCAACAAAATGTACTGCTTTGAGAGCTGCTCAGTTTTCTTAAAGAAATGACAATGCATTAGACCCCTGCATTATTGTAGCTCAGCATCACATGTTTTAGCATCTCTATACCTACAAGCCACTCTCTTTTTCAGAGACATTCTGCGCATCGTAGTACAGGGCCAGGGTGGTGTGTCACTCTGACCATTCACAAATGCAAAAAGCATTAGCATAAAAAAAAGGCATCACTATAAAATCGCATCCAAGGCCTCAGATGACAGATCAAATGGTAGTAGAATTAAACATCTATCACAAAAGCAACAATAAAAAAGCTACGATAGAACCACTTGCCTCCAACACTTAAGGCAGAGGAAAACATTTATTTTATGAAAGGATACACAAGGTGTGGGATTCATATAGGAAATTTTTAACACATTTGTAAGCAAAGTACTAAGAAGTCATGGGTACCACAATCAATAGAAGGGAATTTATAAATAAAAATGGATTGGAATGCATGCCAAAGTCATTAACGGCATTTTATTGATAACATTGATAATAAATGTAGTCTGTCTATTGTTCTGTTAGTACTAGCCTATGGGGCAAAAAGTTGACGGATAAATAAACTTAAAAAGAAGCTATGAAACATGCAACTAGTGATAGAATGGAAAACAGTAGATGAAACAAAATGGAGGTAGGAAGACAGCAATATGTTTTAAGCAGCAAATGCAGGTAACTGATATTCTCATTAAAATTAAGATGAAGAAATGGAGTCGGTTAGGTCATGCAACATATAAGACAGATAACCGGTAGCCTGTTAGTGTGAATGGGTACCAAGGGAAGGGAAATGCAGTTGGGCACAGCAGAGAAGTAGATCCGAGTGATAAAAATTGGACATTTTACAGCTTTAATATATGCATAGCAATTGTTCTCTATAGGTTTGTTAATAAATTTGCATTGTAAGAACGGTAACTAGTTTAATTTAACAATGAATATAGAGGTAATACCATTTCTTTAGAAGATTCAATGCCAGTGCTAATCAACACTGACAGCACAGCTGTTGAGGAGGAGATAAAGAGCCCAATGAACAGAGTATACAGACAAGGTGCCAAGATGGTCAGTACTTCATACTGCACTTTCATTTGCACTAACTGCAAAATGACAACGAGGTAGGAAATCCAGAAAACATGATCTTGAGAGAGAGAGAGAGAGGGCTCTTTATTAGAAGAACAGAGAATTTTGCCGGCGCGTATATAACCGCTGGCATGCTACTCTGTATAGGGATGGGGAATGGGATTAAAAGATTCCCGAAGAGAGTGGGAGAAAAAAAGATAAAAATAAATATGAAATGTCCGAGTGGACCTGATACTAATTTTTACACGTGACATGGCGGGTTAATTTAGGCTTTTGTATAGGGAGGATGCAATTTTTAAAGTTTTCCTATTTGACCAATTTCTGTCAGGTATTTGAACAATAAATCCAAAACCCGTCGCTGTTTTGAAGGGCCGGGCATTGGACCTAAGATGCTCGGTAATGTTAACGGTTCGTGGCGAATCATGTCCATTTGGTGCTCAAAAAATTGTCTCTCGTCGCGGTACGCGGGGCATTCTAGTAATATGTGCTCAATTGTCTCTAAGTTGCGACAGTTATCACAGTATGGGTTAGTGGTAAGTCCTATGCGGTACAGATAATTGTTCGTATATGCCACGTTCAGTCGAAGACGATGGTACAATGTCTCTAAGTGTCGAGGAAGTGGTCGTGGAATTTTCGGTCTCATTTCTGGGTCAATGTAACGTAGGAAGTTATCTTGGTGAAGCGGCAGGTTCAAGATGCGGTTTTTTTCTTGATAGGCATATTTTTTTGCCATGGTTGAAGCGTCGGCTTTTGTAAAATATGTTCTTCTGAACTTGCGGTATTGGAGTCCATTTCTGGCAGCTTCGTCCGCTCTTTCATTTCCCGAAATGCCGGCATGGCCAGGTATCCACTGGAACTTTATGCAATGCCCAGCAATCTTAGCCCTGTGGTGAAGATAAGCAATGTCAAATGCTGCTGGTTGATTATTGCAACGCTTGTGCCTGTTCCATATACTTTGTAGGGCTGCTTTTGAGTCTGTGAATATCACCCATGTCTTTGGCGGCTGCTGTCGAAGTATATACACAAGGGCCTCCTTAATGCCATATAGCTCCGCTGAGGTAGATGATGTCGCTCGCTCAAGACGAAACGAGAATCGTTGTCCTGTAGAGGGAACAAAAAGTCCGCATGATGAACGATGTGGAGTTGTAGAGCCATCTGTGAAAATGTGCGTTGCGGCTGCGTATTCTTTGTGCATATATTCTAAAGCTATCTGATAAGTCGCTGCTTGAGGCATTTTCTTTTTTGCACTGATTCCAGGTATGTATGGCACGATTTCCAGTGGGGACAGTGTCCATGGTGAAATGTTTCGCGGCATAATTTGTGACGCCTGAGCAGGAATCGAAATAGATATGCTTCCGACGGCCTGCCCAAAGCTAGATGTAGCACGGGTTCTGGAAATATCCTTTAAAAAGTGAGTCTTCGTATGAATGACGTGGCGGAGGTGTATCCGAAGTGTCTCCTGCGAACATAGCACTTCCAGAGGCAGGCATCCAGCTTCTGCTACAGTCCCTGAGCGGGACGACCCCTTCGGAAGGCCAAGACATACGCGAAGGCAGTTGTTTCGTGCTGCCTCGAGTTTTCTCTTGCTTGTGGGAGATATTTTGTGCAGGATCGGGAGGTAATATCGAAGTGTTCCATCGACGTAGGCCTTATGGAGGAGCACCATTGATCGACAGGTGCTGCCCCACTGTGATCCGGCTAGAAATCGGAATACGTGCGACGCCGAGGAAATCTTCTCACTCAGTTTTTTCACTTGGGGCGACCATGTGAGGTTCCTGTCGATCGTCACTCCAAGAAACCTTTGCGTCTTGACGTATGGAAGGGCGCGACCACCCAACACTAGTGGGTATTTTTCCATACACCTCCGCGTGAAAGCCATGGCAACGCTTTTGTCGGGGGACAATTTCAGACCCCTTGGAGTTAGGTAGGCCGATATATTTGCGAGCGCTCTCTGGAGGCGTTGTTGGGTGGTACTGCGGGAACGCGCCGCACTCCAAATGCAGATGTCGTCCGCATACAGTGTGATTTTGACGCCAGGGGGCAGGTTTCTTTTCAGATGGATGAGGACTAAATTAAATAATACCGGGCTTAACACAGCTCCTTGTGGCACTCCCTTCTCAACGGCATAAAGCGCCGTGGGGCCCTCCGGGGTACACATGAAAAGTTGGCGTCCTTGAAGATAGTCTGCAATCCATGCGTAGAGCCGTCCTCCAAGGCCAAGGGTTTCCAAAGCGTCAAGTATTGCTGTATGATAGACCGAATCGTATGCTGCCTTAATGTCTAAAAATAATGCAGTAGGTATGTTGCCAGAGACCAATTCCTCTTCAATTGATGAGACCAAGGCAATGACATTATCAATTGCGGATCTATTTTGCCGGAAGCCATTCATTTCCTCCGGGTACACTTTTGCAGTTTCCAGGAACCAATTTAGTCGTTTGTAGATCATTTTTTCGAATAGCTTCCCTACGCAGCTGAGCAGAGAAATGGGTCTGAAGGAGGCGTAATTTGTTGGCTGCTTCGATGGTTTCAATATAGGAATGACTTTCGCAAGCTTCCATTCCGCAGGAACCTCCCCAGTTATCCATGAGGCGTTGTAGTACTCCAGAAGGCGTAGGCGAGATGTGTGACATAGATTTGCGAGTGCTTCATAACTCACGCCGTCATGGCCAGGTGATGATCGCTTGTTTACGTCGCTGATCGCTGCCGTGAGCTCTTCGATGGTGAATGGTAATTCTAAGTCAGGAAGGGTAGCTCGAGGTGGACTAGGCTGACGACTTGCAATTTGCCGCAAAGGTTGTGCCCCGTTGGAAAGGAGCCTGCAGTACTGCTCTGCCACCTCTTTCAGGGATGCGCGCTCATGTAATGAGAGGGCGATAAAAGGATAAAGCTGTTGCGGCTCTTTGCGAATGCCTCTGACGACTCTCCAGATTTTGCTCAGTGGTTGTCGTATGTCCAGTGTCTCACAAAAGTCCCTCCACCTTTTTCGGTCCAGTTTGGTGAGGTAACGTCGTATATGTCTTTGTGCCCGTCGACAAGTTCTGAGGTCTTCGATATTCTTAGTACGTAGAGCCTTCCTTTCGGCACGCCTTCGAATTGCACATAACCTTTCAAATTCCTCGTCGTTTGTTGGTACATTACAATGCTTAGTGGCAGAGCGGGTACTTTGTTTCAGGCAATGAGCTATTGTCGGTATTATTTCTGTATTCGTAGTCGAGGCTGTGATTCCTTTGTCTACGGCTGCTGTGTAAGCTTCCCAGTCTACCGACTTCAGTTTCACTTTTCTGGGCGACGTCCGAAAATGAAGGGCAGAGATTAGGATCGGGTAGTGATCACTACCTCGAGTCTCGAAATCTGTACACCATCCGAACATAGGGGCCACTTGACTTGATACGAATGTGACGTCAATGCAGCTAACAGTCGTCGGATTTTTCAGGTATGTTATGCTGCCATCGTTCAAGGGCTCTATATTGTATTTTGCAAAAAGCTTCGCTAGCTTGGCACCCCGAGCACATGTATGTGAACTGCCCCAGATCTCGTTATGTGCGTTGAAATCGCCACAAATAATATGTGGAGACTGAGTGTTTGTCAACAAGTTTTCCAATCTGGTGACGTCGAAAGGTGATCCTGGTTCCAAGTAGACGCCGATCAGGGTAAACACTTTGGATGCAATCACTGTGGTTGCGCAAATATATTCGTTCTTGTCATGTGGAGTTACGTCAATCGCAGAGGCAGGTATGTCGTTGCGAAATCCAACGAGCAGTCGGCTAATTCCATTTTGTCGCCTTGAATGATGAAAATAATACCCCTTCATCCTAAAGTGCTCGTCGACGCGAGACTCGGAAATGACTAAAAAAGGGAATCGGTACACTCGCGTAAGATGCTTAAAGTCTGCTAACTTCGAGCGCAATCCGCGAGCGTTCCACTGGAATATAGTACATGTGCGGAAGTGTCTGTTGGTGGACACCGCTTGTGAGACGATTGTTGGCGAAGCCATCGTTGCTACTGCGAAGAATCACGGCTTTGCGCCGTGAAAGAAGACGACACTAGCGGTTCCAAAGCCAGGACGGCCTCTACTTCAGGGATGCTCTTAAACGATGGGCTGGCACGGAGAATAGCCTTGATTGCGGCGAACATCATGGGAATCAGCATACTTGATATCTCATTTGCAGTGCTACCATCTAACAACCTTTCTTGGTTCTTCCTGTTCTTCTGCTGCGACCTTGAGGACACTTGTTGCTGTCGTAGGGTTGAGGTTATATCACTTGAGGGTTTTGATGGATTCGTTGCAGTTGAAGGCCTTTGCTGGTTTTCTGTCAGGACTGAGGCGTAGGACTTTTTCAAAGCCGTGTCGCTGCGCTGCACCGTGTCGTGTTGATTTTGGTTCGTAGATGTATACATCACATCCGGATTCGGTGGTGGTTCTCGTCGTTTCCGTACTTTTCCTTGGATTTGCTCCATCGTCCGTGCAAGAGTGGCTGATTTCTTTTTAGGACACCCTCCGTATGACGCAGCATGCTCAGCTCCACAATTGGCACACCGAGGCTGGGAACGTGACGTACACTCCTTATGCGTATGTGGACCAGCGCATATCTTGCAGCGGATGGGGCCTTTACAATATTTCGCTATATGTCCGTGTCTTTGACATCTGAAACATTGAGTAGCAGACCCCATGTATTCCGTTACGGGATAACTGCAGAATCCAAGCGACACTCGGTTTGGTAAAGGGGCGTCCTTAGAGAATTCCAGGATGACCGAGCGTCTTCGGATTTCCGTTACTACGCCATCTTCGTTAGGGACGTAGAAAACTTGCCTTTTAGCAGATATGACTCCTTGTTCGCTCAAATACTCCTTGAGGTCGTCATCTGAGTATTCGACAGGAACGTCCTGTATCCTCCCGTACGTGGCAGAGTAGGAGTATGGAACTCGAGCTTCTACAGGAATACCCGATAGATCTGTCACTGTGAGGAGACGATTGGCTGCGGGAAGTGTAGACACTGTCACCAAGAGGCTTCCATCCTTGTTGAGACGATGGCTGAGTATCTTTTCTTGGGCTGTTGTCACGACCGCTGAAGCCAGAAGATTTGGGTTTACTCTCCATAAGCTGCTGTCAGGCTGAGTTGGCTTGAATATAACAGGAACACCTGCGGCTCTTTTCTTTTTGTAAGAGACAACAGTGAAGGCTGTCTGATCCATCTCTTCGTTGTCTCCTGCAGATTCTCTTGTGTCGATGTCATCTTCACGTAGCCTTTTCCTTGCTTTCTCTTCTTCTCCGTGATCTACAGAAGCAACGTGCTGACCTGATTGCTGATTGCTTGCGACGGATGCCATCAGAGCATCACGAAGGGCGGCCGACGGCGGAGGCTCGCCTCGCTGCTTCGGTCCGGGGCGCTTCGGGAGCCGCTTGCTGTGCTTCTCTCGCAGGACGGTGACCCCCAGACCGGCGTTCGGTGACAGAGAGGCACAAAGAGTAAAAATGAGCTCTACACTGGCTAAAAAAGACTTAAAATTACAGACGGGCGTTCGGAAGCGAGCCTATCACTCGTCGTCTTCGTCTTCACTTTCAAAATCTTGTTTATATTTGCTCAATCCCACTGCAGTTATCCAAGTTTCTTGTCAACCTTTTTGGCTTTTACACATATCACACTACATACAACACATTTTTTTTTTGTGTTAAGTCCAGGTGACTGCCTCAGCCATTTGAGCAAGTGAACCCTTTGGTTCTTCAAACAATCTATCAGATGGCTAGGGCCATATTAAGGATCACTAGCATCACTACTTGTTGACTGGCCAAGACCATGGAAGTTATGAAAGGAATAGCACACCTCCCACTAGCATTATTTTCATGCTGCATAGCTCCCAAGTGCATCGACAGGATGCCCATCTCTCCAGTGACGTGAAGCACAGGACAGCATGCCATGCGAAAGTAAAACATTAATACAGCCCTAGGATGGCTGCTTGAAACTACTGTTCTCTTGGAGTAACATCAGGCTCCCCACATACAACAAAGCAATACTGTGGCAGATATTTTTCTCTACACTTACTTCATCAATCCGATGCAACTATACTCCATTTCACACGTAGAAGTCAATGCTGAGGAAGCCACGCAAGAAGTTCAGTCAAGAAAAGTTATCACTCCATGCTTTCCGTCTATGCTTTGCTGCATGCCAACAGCATTCGCTCGTGCGAGCATGCACGTGAGGCTCTGTGCTACAGGTTGTAAATAAAACACCCGAAAAGAGCAACAAAAATAAAAATTACCTAACGCAATGCATTAGAAGCCGTATACCACAGTGCATTTGTTTCTAAGGGTTAAAGTTGTTTCATTCAATACTGAGCCTATATAAAAACAGCTGCACACAATTGCAGTAAAAAAACATCGAATTATATCCAAGTGCAAACAAAGCCACTGCAAGAAGTCTCTCTAGCCTCCAGAGTGTTGACTGCTATGTATGGAATGGAGTATAGTGATTTAGAAAAACTTCAGTAGCAGAGGAAGAAACCTGCTACTTGATGATCATCATGCATTAAACGACATAGCAGGTAGCCAGGATCAAACCTGGCGCATTTCTAACAATACACATAACATATTTACTGTGCCTAAACAACAGAATGTGGAGATTTTCCAAGCACGTATTTTGCTAGACAGAGCTTCAATGAACACCTCATAATGAAATCATTGTTGCTCACACTAATCAGCAATTTGCAGACCTGTTTCCATGGCCTATGAAATTACATCGGGTCATGGAGGAAGGAAAGCATATGAGAGACCCTGGCCAGCTCGGATCAGTTAAAGAGAGTGTGGCAAAAGTTACTCAGTGTTTCCCGCAAAGAAGCACTGGGACTGGTGCGCCAAACATCAACGTTACCATAGCAACCGCACTCCTGAAGCTCTCACTGCTGCTCTCGACCTCACAAAAGTGAGATTTTTCGGCCCATGTCTTTCTCACAGCACACTCTATTCGTGAAACAAGCCAACTTTGGAGTGTGGTGTGCAAGTTTGAAAGTTGTGTTTTGGGTCTGTGAGTGTGAGTGTCAGCCAGCAACAGAGAAATTCAAGCAACTCTGCATTCTGAAGAACACATTTTGGGAAATCCTGGGTCACGATTTTGCAGCAATGACTTTTCCTGATGCTAATGTCTTTTAACGCTTTCCGCATTTGTTTCAAGTAACGCTCCACACGGGGTGGAACGTCGAATGCAGCTACTCATGATTGCAAAAAGCGCTGAAAGACATTAGCATTGCAAAAAGCAATTTTCCGCTATGATAAATGCTTTTCATATGGCAGCCCTGATCTAATCATGAATCACTGAACCAGTGGTAGCCAAACAGTACTTCATTACCACTTAAATTGCTCAACCAACATTACTTGAGGATTCAGTTTTTACACTGTAATAATGCTCACTATATATATAGGTGATCCAAGCTGTAATGTTTGTGCAAATGAACCTACCTTCCGGGTTCATTCACACAGTA
The DNA here is from genome assembly GCF_038994185.2 of Dermacentor albipictus. Lineage (NCBI taxonomy): Eukaryota > Metazoa > Arthropoda > Arachnida > Ixodida > Ixodidae > Dermacentor > Dermacentor albipictus. The sequence continues at coordinate 107,504,302 of NC_091821.1, forward strand.
TACAGCAACTGCCACCATGTTATTGGAACTACATTTTTATGAAGGAATCTATTGAGAGTGAAAGCTTTTAAGACAGCCATGCCAAGAAAAATTTAATATATGAAAACCTCAGCATCAGCAGCATCTCGACACCCAATTGGGCACTCTCCAGATAAAGAAACATACTTAGCTGCCATACATAATCCAGACATAAAAAAACGAACTCTGATTAGAACAGTCAATGGTGGATGATACCTACCTCACTGTTTTAATGAACGCCTTTACTACACCCATCACCAGTTATACGATGTTTTGCCTCCAACCACCAACCTAACACCATGCAATATGGCTTATGCAAAACAAATTTAGCATTTCCCCATGAAGCAACCAGAAATTCAAAAGAAAGAGGAAAGTGAGTGCACATAATAGTGCATGTGACACCGTGCACTAGCGCCAACCTTTGTGACTGCAATTGGCTCTGGAGAGCAAAGTAAGCTTCTCAGTGTGGCAGCAGCCACATTACAGGAGCCAGCACCAGTTTAAGACATATGCACAATTGGTCTGTATTCTGACAAAAGTTACACAAATACAGTGATGCCAAAGGAGAATGAGGTGAAGGGGCCATGCTTTTCATTAGATATCTCTAAAATTAATAAAAGGGCATGACTGCAACTGCAGTTGGAGTCTAATATTCACTGTACTTGATAATATGCAGCAGCGACAGTCATAGCACTAATGCACACAGCTCTGCCTCCAATCCCACCCCAAATTAAGTGGACCACAGCACAAGCATGCTCAAAGCAAACGATGATATGCAAAAAGACAACGCCCCTTTATTTACCGAGGCATAAAAAACATGAAAAGCAGAACAAAATTTTGCAATGACAACATAAGTTAACAGTAATGACATGCACATGATGTTAACAGAAATAACGTGCACATGATGCAGGTTGTACAACAGCAGAAAAAGCAAGCAGTCCACAGAACAGCATGAAAGCATTCAGAAACACTACTGCCATTTTGTTCGCAAACCATGCACTACAGCTAGAGCTTTCAACACACCTCCTTCACTACAGGAAAAGAATGGTAAATACGACATATTTGAACATATTAGCTTTGACAAGGTGACACGTCCATTTGTGAGGCGGCGCATAATTTACGTTACTTATACTAAATTACAGGCACAGATGGAAGTACACAAGACGTTCAAGAAAATGTGCAAATTACAAAACAACAAATACCAAGGTGAAGTGCAAGAAAAACTGACATGCTAAACAGGTTACTTGACACTGAAAGAGTACAGCAAACACGCTTTTTGTTAGAATGGTTAGAAATTGTTTGTGCACGATTTCAGAAAATGAAACAATAAATCTTAATGGCAAGTAAAAATTGAACTAAGTGGGGAACAAAAATTAACTTCGATAACAACCCACTATGCACTGAGTGAACATAGGCACTGAACCATTAACGCTACGTCATACGAAATTTCCCGCGCAGCTAAATGTGAAATTTTTACGGAACGGGATAGAAAAAAAAAAAACGCATTCTATCTCTTTCATGTATATATGTTCTTTTTTTTTTAGTATTTTTGGGGGACAGCGATTCCTTGCAGTATGAAATGGCACAGAAATACAAACGGATGGGTCTGCGAACGCATGGCCTAAAACTTATGTAGCATAACACGGTAGAAGTCAAGAACCACCAACATAAACTAACAGAAGATTTTTGTTAGAAACATAACAGTTAGAAATTAGAATAGTTTACATATAAATCTTGAGGCCTGGTTAACAGTACATACTGAAACGATTTTTCACTACATTTCACACTACTTCAAACAAATGTCAAGTTTGATCATCTTAAATACTGTATCTTTAATCAACATTCATGCGTTAGAGATCAAAAGAAACAACTCACTCGGGTAATAGTAAAACATCTCTCGAGGTTGGTGTTCGGTGTTCGAATCCGTGGCATAGCCACGTGCGCCACGAGCCTCGTTCTGCTATGAAAACACAATGACTTTCTTTCTTTCTTCCATTTGATCACGCGTGAACACATGCATCACGTTGTAGATGGCCAAGTTGCGAGTTGTCGAAGAACACGCGCCGATGTCGGTGCCACCGTCGATGAGCACTGCTTTCGAGGGCCACGCACAGTTCCCGCTATTTTCTACATTCTACTGGAACAGCAGACGAGCACAGACGCACATGCCAGCGATGTTCCGGACAGGTATGACACTAAAGATCACTGGTTACACACTTACACTTAGGGTTTCAATTCGGAGCACGGTAGCATGACAACTGACATCTGCCGCCACGCAAATGGTGCACATGATCACTTCACGGAACACGCAAAATGCACGCTCTTCTTAGCCACAAGTGTATCACTTCCAAGGCAAGCAAGTGATGTCCCGTACCACAATATTGCAATAATAAATATGCGACATAAATTCCACAAGCCGTCATCACTCCCCACCAGCTTCACACAAACGAGAAGCGTCCGCGTACAAGGCTCCGCAACTCTCCTTATACACTCAAAAAGCATCTTATCAGAAGCACTGCTGGCAGAACATTACGTACCATGCATATTATAAGTTTACGCACCTTCATTTAATAACGAATGAACCGAATATCCGACCGAGAGAAGCCTGTTTCGAATTTCACTTTTTTTTTTCGAATGAGCCTATCAGTGAAAGCAGCTACTTTCCCATCATGGTACCACAAAAACGAAGTCCACCGCATGAAAACAGAACAATTCCGTCAAAATAAAAACAACTTTATCATTCATTATAAAATTAATTACCATTATTTTAATTTACCTCCAGAAAATATCATTTATAAATTTTAGAATAAGAACGAATTGCTAGTTTACTGCGAAATTACAATCACGTTACAAATGCCCGATCCTGACTTTACGGAAGCATGGCGGCCTTCGTAGTATGCCGTGTGCGCCCGTGGCTAAGTATACTAACAGCCGCGTTTTTGAAATGGGGTAAATTTCTTCAACGCATTGATTTCTGTTCCAGCCCCATCCTTGAGGACTATGGTGCGCGCCCACGCGCCTTGTCTGGTGGTCACCGCTGGGGAAACTCCACAAGTGAGTGCGAGATAATTGCCCTTCTCTAGAGTGTAATTTCGTGGAGCTTGTGTGACATAACCTCTTTTATGTCAGATACGATCGTATGCCACCCAAAGACACCAGAAGTTAATATTAGCCGCGCAAAAACGTAACAGGCAAAGAAAACTTGAGAAACCTCCCGAAAAAGACAAGCTTGCTTGGATGAAGTCAAGGTAAGCGGCACCGGATACCTCTTTTCAGCCTTTCAGTTAGTATGCCTAGTAATTGAGTTGATTTATTAATAAATCTGACCGTGCAGTTTTGTTTGTGAATCAGCGTTGCTAGGCGCAGCGAAAGCATGCATGGTATCTTGTGCTGTAACATTTCCATCGTGCGCAGAAAGCTCCTCGTCGGACCTCGAAGAGAGACTTACGAAGATCGGCTCAAGGAGCCACCGCTTGACGACGTTTTCTACACGGACAAGTACATGCCAACTTTGTATCCCTCTGCTGAAGCGATAGCCATGCACAGAGAAACGCATCACCCAACTGTTTTGGATGATCCAGATGCACTCCTTTATGCATTCGTAGAGCTAAGCTTAAAAACGAAGAAAAAGGTACGACACCTTCTCCAATGCATGTAATGTCATAAATGAAAGCTAAGTCGCGTTTCAGAGGGGCCTAAATAGACTTATGCATTTGGAATGAGCAAATGCAGTGCATAGAGCGCACCACAGCACTTAATATCTGCAAAATATGGCACTCCATATTGCAATGAGTCCACAGAGTAAAACGAAAAGAATCTGCTCACTTGTTGGCACCATTCTCCTTGGCAGGTTAAGGTGATATCAGCTGCATCTTTGCGACAGTCAGAATCTTTAGCTTTATTGCTAAATCTTTATTGGTCTATCATCACTTTGTAGCGGTTGCATGAATCTCAAGTAAATGTATTGACTACATGCTTTGCTTCTAGTGCTTATTGTTAAATTAGACCAATGAAACCTAACAGCACAAATCGCGACCTTTCTTGAGCAGGCTAAGTTGCACTATTTGTGAATAGCAAGTGTCCACAGCTCTGCTTTTGTCCTAGGTGAAGTAAGCAAAGCAACCAGCGGGCACTATAGTGCTTTTTTTTTATAGTGCCTACTCCTACTTTTTGTCTAAAAGGCGTTTGTGTACCAGAACAGCTTTGTATATTTTCGGTCCTGCATGCATAGAAAAGATGCAAAGCTGCATCAGAAATGTTTGTGGAAATGGGGAGGAAATGCATTGTGAGGAGAATGTGGTAGCGACGACGTGTTGCACTCAGTTTCTTCAAAACATGGCAACTCTGCTTTTACTTCATCTATACCACAAATTTTGATGAATAATGATCTGTTAGAATGTTTGTGCAGCTACCAGTGTGGAACAAATTTTCATGCTGTGAATAATTTAGGATCACTTTAAAGCAGTACTCTTTTTTTTTTTTCCTCCCTTCACACAGATTGCAGCAGGCAAGGGTCAATTGGGCATGACAAATGCACTTTTGTGTCCCACCCCAGTTTTCTTTTCCTATGACTCCATCTCCCTCCATCATGGAGCCACTGTTTCTTTTCTCCGTCTCACTTCTGACCACCATCATCTCCATCATATTTTGAATCTGACCATTCTTGCATCATTCTTATTTCTTTGCATTCTACTCTACTTCCCTCTCATCCCATACTCACTCACTCCTGTCATTATGTATTCATTTGTTCATTTGTTTATTTTTTTGTCCCCCTCCACTGGGTGGCAGGCGCTCATGCGCAGGGGTTCTTGCCTAGCACGCCACGGAATGCAGAGTCGCTCTTATGCAAAAAAAATTACAATTACATTGTGCTTTGCTCTAGTTTTCCCCTCATAAACGTTTCGACAAGTGGACTTGTCTTCTTCAAGGCAACATATGCCTTCCTCGCCACAATGCACAGTAACTACTGTGGCGAGGAAAGCATATGTCTCCTTGAAGACAAGTCCACTTGTTGAAACGTTGTCTCCAGCTTTCACCTTGTTTTCGTTTTCGTTTTGCTCATTGTTCTTAGTTTTGATACATTCGCGCTGCAGCACTTTTCCTTTACTGTTTTCTGTAGTCGTTTAACTTTCTGCTTTGCATGTAGGATTTCTCTTGTTATCCAGGGGATATTTCTTTGGGGCCGTATAAGCCGTAGTGCAATAAAGTTATTCATGCAGTAATAAACAATCTACTTGAATCGTAGCCAGAGGTCATTTACATTTGTGGCAGGATCACAGCTCAATTCCATGAACACGTCAAATTCATGAGCTAAGTAAGTTAGTATGCTGGCGTCGTCTGCTTTACTGAAGTTTGGAACTTGAGTTACTATTGATTGAAAGTGTAAGCTGTGATCGAGTGTTAACCGGCAGATGGGCACTCTGGTCCGAGATACCCTCAACAACATCAACTTGAGCGTTGTTAAGGCTAAGGTGACCACTAATGAGTATTAGATCTAATATACTTGTGGCTGTTCCTTGAACGTGCGTTGGGCATGAAACAAATTGATGGAGGTTGAAATTTAACATTAAATTGAATAAAGCCTCTGAACCCTGTGAGGTGTGGTGCATGATACTCCAATTTATATCAGCTAGGTTAAAGTCACCCATTAGTATGACTGCAGAGCTACGGACATGTTGCTGAAGAAAATCACAAACATAAGCACTAATGTGCAAGCTAGAATTTTCTGTTTTGGCTTTTAAATTTTTTTTATGCATCTTGTATACACCATATCCCCATGGCAACTGCCATGCTCTGTAAGAGATTGCTGTGATGCACATGGAATGCAGGCTGGTCTGCTACTTTGGCACAGACAAAGAAGTTGCATGTTTCATTACCAGTGGTGGCTTTGCACTAAAGTAAGGTTTGTGCAAATGTGCATCATCTTGAACACATGAAAACGCACGAGATGAGCCTGGTATATGGTGTCAGTGCTACAAAGACCCCGAATGCTTTGTTACAGCTGTTGCGTTGTCCACTGGTCTACCACAGTAAGCGTAATGTTATATGGTGACTTTCAAACAGGGAAACTGCACAAGGGCATGTTCATAAAGTGTCAATAAAGTGGCCGCATGCTCAAAATAATTGAAATAATGGCCGTACCAGGAAGTAGTAGTTGTATTGAGCACATTATAGTAGTGCTTTCTTTGCATTTTCAGGTTCTCATTGAAATCAACTAGCTTTTTAACATTTAAGAGCATCTTTTTTTTTTCTGTCATTATGTTTCTGTTCATTAATACAGACCAAGTTTCGAGAAGATTTTTCAGGGACTGTGCTCTACAATCATCCGTTCTCTATCACAAAGAGAGAGAAGAGGATCATCGCCCTCTGCAAGGTATGCTATAGCGGATTGAGAAATTGGGCGCTGTCTTTGGACATTACAATTATTACCTTGCAGAGCACAGATTTGGCTTCCGAGTCACTTGAGGCTGGGGCAGAAGTAGCAGGTGGCACAACTGTCATCAAAAGGGTAAGACCAAATGAACTTCTTGGAAGACATTTGAACATTGATTGTTCCTGTCAAATAAAAGTGAGCTCTCACTGTATAGAACACTGCCAGTGAAATGCGTCAGACCGAAATAATGCTTTGTGAGCCACTAGGTTAAGTGCATGTGGTCATACAATATGGATTTGTTGACTGTTTTCCCTTCCTAATTTTGGCATATCTCACTCACTAGAAATTAAGACCGCTTTCAAAATTTATTTGCAGATACTTACTGGGGAACTAGACACGAAACATTTCGACTATATCTTGGCACATGTGGACATTATGCAAGATCTGCCTCAGCTAAGAGGCTTGCTCAAAACGAAGTTACCATTGCTAGCTAATGGTAAGTGCTTGGAAAGTGTGATCAAGCATGGCGCTGTGATCTCCCCCCCCCCCTCTTTTGTGTGTGTGTTTGTTTGTATTAAACTACTGGGGTTGTATTTTATAAAGGTTCTTCCCATTTAATTCCGTTCTTTTCATCTTGCTCACCAACTGGCTAATTCCTCCCATAGTTTGGGTGGGGCTTTATGTGAGCTTATGACAAAGGGTGAAAAGAATATAAAATAACAAGCGTCATCAAGAAATACAGCCTCGGGCCCGGTTTGAATGCATATCGTGCCAGCCACTAAATCGTATACTGAAAAAAAAAAAAGAAAAGAAATGTCTGGGGAAGTAATCTAATACAGTATACATACATTAACGATGGCTTGCATCTCTAGGCATTCAATCACCGTTTATACTCTGGCCTTGATTGGCATGAGCAACATTCCACATTAGTGCACACTGATTGGCTGAACGAGAATTTTTTTTTTGCTTGGGTGCTATGAAAAGTATCAGAGGACATGCTATCAGTGCCACTTCTGTTGCCTGTTTCCCAAGTGCAGAGTATTGTAAATATATCATGGTCTTAATTGCCAAGCTTGTGCAGTTGACAGTGCTACCACAATGTTATGACCATGTATGGTAGATGTAAAGCTACCTGCATTTTCTAGCAGTAGCCATTATTAAAAACTCGTTAACATTTTGCCTTCATCGTTAAGCCATTTAATTATTCACAGAAACTTGGATGCATGACTGCAACTAAATTTAGATTTCTTATTTTATTTTTTTTACTTTTATGTTGAAGGAAAAGTCACGAATGACCTTCCTGGCTTGGTGCGAGGCTACTTCAAAGGCATCGATTTCACTTCCAAGAGTGATAAGCAAGAGTTAGACTATGGCTTCGTGGAAGTCCCTGTTGGAAAAGTAAGCAGTAGGAATGTGCGAATATTTGAAATTTCTAATATTAATTAAATAGCCTTTGCCACTTGATTCATATTCAATTCAAGAATTAGGTTAAATGTTAGTTCCTTTGCAATGTGTAAGGGATAACGCCAGATAATGGAGTCTCAAAGCAAAGTGAACAATAAATGTGAACATTGTTCTGAATGATTCTGCTGCGGAGAGGCTGTGGTTACTGTGTGGAGGCACCAGTTTCTGAGTGAATGCACAGGGCAAATAACTGGTGCTCGATAATTTTCAGTCATTCATTATGAATTCCTCACTTTTAGGCAGCCTACATGTGAATTTGTTGTGTTGATTTAAGCAAATCAGTTTGCTGTTTAGCAGTTTAGCAATTTTCTCTATGTGTCTATCCCTTGAAAATAATGTACGGTGTTGTAGTATCATACTTCTCTCCTTCGATGAACTTGCAACTATGTTTATCTAGTGACATACTGTTCCTTTTTTTTCCCATCACTGTCATTGTTATGGTGCACCTGATAACAAAGCTGTTCTTTCACATTTACAAGGGCCTAAGTTTACTGTACGTCCATTTGTGGTTGGCATTACACATATGCATGTAAATAGTCCATGTAAGTAATGTCAGTAAGCCCCCCCTCCCCTTATTTTTTCTACGAGAAGGGCTCCGCGCTGCCCATATTTGACTGTTTCTAGAAATAAAATATTGAATATTCAGTAGTAATTTCTCTGATATTTGTATTCGATTCAGAAATTTCTCAATTCGAATGTTCCTAGTAAACAGCTGTTACCCAAAAATTGGTTCAGCTGTTTGGCTGTTATAAAAGCTTTTAAACCTCATCAGAGTTTTCTATTGGTATCACTGGTGAGTATTCAAAGCAGGGCATTTGGAATTTTTGAATAATGGTATAGGAATAGCATGTAGACTAATGTCAAATCACTTATTGATTGTGATGCCCTTAAATGTAGGCACATTAGGGCTTCACTCCATGTGCTGTTATAGCCGCTAATCCCCATATAAAGTGGTGTGATGGGTGCCGTGGTGGCCCAGTGGGCCTGAGCACAAGCTTGTGGCTTTGATTCTCAGCCATGTTTCGATAGCGGTAGGATACAAAAGGACTTGTGCCCTTCGATTTAGAGGCATGTTAACTGAAGCCCTAGAACACTTTGAATATGGTAAACAAACTTGCCGAGTCACTAGACAATATTGGCATGAGCATCTGAGCTGAAGATTATTTGTGTACATGAAGCCTGTAATTATGCACTAATGGCTACCTGTCCTTTCCTTCAACTTTTCAATTACCCCACCACTTCTTTCACGTACTCTTAAGCTGAAATAAACATACTGGCTGCTGGCCAAGTTTCCTTAAACATCAGAACTAAGCAGTTCCTTTGGCAGAAGCAAAAGAATAGAAATGTCTTCACTGATGGGGCTGTGGTGCCCTCTGGAGGCAGAGAATGATACTACTACTGCGCTGATACTATGACAATGTTTGGGCGCTGTGACATTACTCTAGAGAAATGTGGTGCTGCACTTTTTCGGCTACCATAGGAAACATGAGCAACATACGAATTTGTCTATGATTTGGCACAGATTCATTACGACAGCACATTGCAGCTCTTATTGTTCTTTGTGGTACAATTGTGTTGCGTGATGGCCTCACAATATTTCTTTAGAGCACTTAAGTATTTCGATTACAAATAATTTTATTCAGAATTGCCACTGCCTAAATATATTACTACAGTTTGAACCATGCATGTCGCTAAATCTGGGCATTGTTCAGTAAGCAGCGCTTACCAGTCATGCCAGTTCTAAAAAAATAACTATTATTCCTAACAGTTGCTCTTGCTAGTAATTATCCAATAACCATCGAATTAGAAAAATTACAGGCTAAATGACGCTAATTATTGCTGTACAATGATGTGGCTAGAGAAAAATCTGCTTCAAAAGTCCAATGCTAGCTATACGTCTATAATTCACAACTTCGTTCGAAGCCAGGTAGGCATACTTAACGCAAATCCATGTAGTGCTTCCAATGACGCCCATGTTTATTAAAGTGCCATTTAAGAAATCTGCACAGATTCTGGTGCCAGCTTTCCCTCTAGCGTATTGATTTAGAAACTCTACAAACTAGACATAACAGTGCGTCACACAATTTCAAAGGCAGCTGATACATAAACGCAGCGTGCTGGTGGGTGAAGCATGGTGGGCGTTCTCGTGGGCACAGTGCACAGCTTTGAGTGCAGTTCAAACAACAAAAAGGTGGGTAATACCACAAAGGAGTGGCAGCAGCAGTATTTGAATCCCAACAATTCCATCCCTACAAGGCACATTCAAAAACATTTTATTGGAAAAGGTTCATGAAAAGATGCCCTTTATACCAGACAGTATCTTCACTTTTCAAAAAGATGTTGCAGGGCTCCTCAAGGGACCCTGAAAAGATTTTGACGGTTTTCTACAAATGTACTGAGTCGTTAGAGTAGGTCCTTCTGATAATTAATTGACGCATCTAAGTGTTCCGCGTAAAGCATGTCATTTATTATAAGGTTTTAAATATGTACATCGCTGCCGATCGCAGCACACTGCTTGGCTGAATTTTCAGCCGCCCCTACCCATTTGACGTCATTCACCCAATTGATGCAGTAAAGCGAGCTATCCGATTGGCTGCCCAGGGCGCGTCATCGATGATTTTTTCTAGTTTATGGTGAACAAATGTTGTTCGCAATAGTTGGAATGTGAGTTAATTTGTTTCTATAAAAAGAAAGCAACAGAAAGAGAATGCACAAGAACAATCTCTCAGTACACTTTTAAGCACTTCCGGCACACAGCAAGTGTTGTTTGCTTGTGTTACAACGTGCTTCGTTTTGACGAGAGCTCCGCGGTCAGTGTCAGTGTCAGTCTTTTCGCGAACACCATGATTCGCCTTTGTTGCGTTGTGGGCTGCAAACGTAGCGACTAGCAATATGTCAAGCTGCAACATCGTGTCCCTCTGCAAGGCAGCAGACAAGTGGAGTGCCTCCAGCGCATCGGACTGTTGCTATCCGATTGGTGCCAGGATTTGCACATTTGTGGCCATCACTTTACACCGGAGGAATACTACCACAATAGCATTTTGCAAGTTCGGTATTCGAGTAAACGCCAAGTGCAAGGGGACAGGGCCTAGCCGTTTGACCGTGCCGTTTCACGGGATGAGCAGAAGCGCAAACGTGAATGGTCTGCACAGTGCAGCCACCTGGTGGCACAGTGCTCAACCAAACACAGTAGCAGTAACGAAGTGCATTCTTCTTTGCTGCTAGTTAAATATTTCGAAGGATTGCAATCAATAACACATTGTTTTTGTAAATGTTTAAAATGTTTTCCACTTGGTTAGAGCAATATTAGCTCTTTGTTTGGCTGGTTAAGCTCTGCGCCACCAGGTGGCTGGACCATGTAAACCAATCAGGCCGCTCACGTACATCTACGCTAAAGTCCCTTCATCGGTTTGAGTTTATGCCTCCACCGTTCGGATGAAATGCCCAGCTTGCCTGTGGTTACCGCAATACCAGACACGTTCGGCGCTGCGACAGAATATTCGCAATGCACACTGCTTCGATAGATCTTGCTTGGGGTCAACTGCCAAGCCGCTGGCAGAGAGGTTGGAGAGGCTTCACGCGCTCGCTGCTAGAGAACTGGAAGTAGACGACACGGCGTGCCACCATGACACAGAGGCAGTGAAGGCGGAGCTTAGCCCCAATCATTCGGCGAACGAGTTGAGGAGAAAATGCATGGTTATGGAGGAGGGTAACTTGTAATCATCCGTAACTCTCTTAATATGAGATTTACAAATTGTGGTGCGAACGATTCAGTTTAGCTGTTCCCCACGCATCTGCAAAATTTGACTGAACCGCTTCAGGGGCCTTTTAAAAGATACCAGACGGTCCAGATTAATCCGGAGCACGTGCTAGCTAGTGGGAAAACTGGCAGTCACTGCAGCAGCAGATAGTTGGATTTGGAACATGTGAAATGTATGAAGCACGATTAGGGGATGGTGCCTAGCATTAGCTCGTGTAAAACTTGGTGAAGTAGAAATAAAATGTTGCACACAGGAAAGTAACCTATCTTGTGTTTAAAAACATCATGACTGTCGTCCACAACCTGCCAAGTTGGCTCAAGGGCTATGGCGTTCAATGTTGAGCATGATGTTGCAAATTTGAGTCTTTGCTGTAGCAGCCACATTCAGATGGAAGTAGAATGAAAAAAAAAAGAACTTGTGCACTTTTTTGGATTTAGATGCACGTTAAAAAACACAGGTGGCATAAAGCTGACAAATCATAAGCATTTATAATGATTGCATATCAATTAGTTTGCTGTTATGATGAATCTGAATACAGAAAGGAGGCATAAATGTGTGAGCCTTGAAACAAGAAGCCTGTTAAATATTGTTTTAGTATTGTCTTCCAGTGGTGTGTCTGTCAACAACTCTTTAACAAAGCAAGCTTACATTTGTAATGCTAATTTATAGAATAATAGGCAATCGGGGTGATTGGTCAGATGGGAGTGAAAATCCTAAACCATAAAGCATTTTGAACGTTACTAGTGTCCTGAAAATCAGCACATTCAACATTTTTCATGTTAACAGTTTAATAGCTGCTGTAAATGTGTGGTTCACTGTCTTGTGGGCTTTTTTTTTTATCGTTTCTTTTCTAATCAGCTCAGCATGCCAACTGAGCATCTCATGGACAATATCAGAACTCTACTAGTTCATATTGACGGATTCAAGCCAAAAGGAACTGATCCAGGTAATAATCTTGTTGTCTTTCTATGCTGTTTGACACACTGACTGCATTAACAAATAGAGTTTCCAAGCATTTCAGAAACAGCATTATGCATGAAAAAAATAAAATGTAATTGTGGAGTTCATTCTCAGCTGTACATTTGACAGAGTTTTACATAAAGGATACTTTAGGTGCTGAGGCAACATGAAAACAGTTCAAAAGAAAAAAACGTATTTTTGTTTTATACCCGTGTTGTTGACACATTTTTCTTTGTTATCAGTGGAGCCAGTTGAACTTTGATGTAATAAGCCATACATTCAGCCTGAAATTTAAATTTACAAGTTTAATTCATAAAAAAAAAATATTGTGTGGTGGTTCAAAGAAAATTTCAGAGCACTCCTGCTAACTGACATGTTCAAAGAGTGTATGAGTGCAATTTTTCCTATATTTGCACAATGAAAATTTTTCATCATTTTGGGTTGAGAGAATATACGAGGTCTATCCTGAAAGCTTTTGCAGTGCGTTGTAAAAAAAAATTAATTTCTCAAAGTTTCAGATATAGATGTGGTCAAATTTCAAAATACAGTAAAAGCTCCTTAATTCAAACCACTAGGGGAAGCCTCTTCAGTTCAAATTAACGAAAGTTCTAACTAACGAAAGTGAAGGAGATTAACAGTACACTGCGATTTGGAAGCAGTAGGGCATGTCAGAAATTTGGCATGTCAGAAAGTGATGGCATGTGCTGCGGGCACACGCCATCTTCAAGTTGAAGCTCTAGGTCCGAGTGTGCCACACCACCGATGTCCAGCGAAAGGAACGTTAGCCGAGGCTTAACACCATCACAAAGAATAGCGACGGCCGATACCTCCTAAGCTGAAAACAGACGTGCACAAACGATGAAGACTGCCGAGACAAAGACGCTGAACATGTGAAGGTGGCGAAGGCCCCGATTCGTTGGTTCTTGATTGCAAGTGCAGCTGCGACGCACTCGATTCGCTGTGTTTTGGTGCTTGCCCCACCATCTGCCGCACAACATTAGCAGCTGCACAAGATTTGCAAAGCCTCCGAGATTCGCAACGGGCAAGAAGTCTCGGAGGTTACGTAGAATGGAGAAGGGAGTAGAAGGGAGGCTTAATCTGGCGAGTAGGAAGGGTCTTGCAGCACAGTGATCGAATTGTGTGCCAAAAACTTGCACACTATCAATGCCGAGTGCACAGGGGCATTATCGTGGTGCAGAATCCAACGACTTTCTTTTGACAAATTCGGTTGCACGTGGTGTACACAATCTTTCATACTCTTCAGGGCCTCCACATAGAAAGCTGCATTGACAAATCAATCTTCAGGTACAAATTGTGGTGTACAATTCCATGGCAGTCAAAAAAACATACCTTATCAACGAGTTTCATTTTTGCTTTGTTTTTCAGTACTCTTCTTTTTTTCCTTGGCTCATGTTTCTTTTTGCACTCTTTGCTCTGTGACTTCAGCTCAATATCGCATATTCATAAATCCAAGTTTCGTCCCTGGCGACAACGCTTTGCAAGAATTCATCGCTGTCGTCTGAAGCTTTCCAATCAACGCAAAATTCTTTCCGTTACAGCTTTTGCTCAGGAATCGGCGGTTTCGGCATATTGGCACAAACATTCTTCGTTTCCAAATTCTCATTCAAAATTTTGTGAGCGGATGACTTTCCCAAACCAAGTGCTTTTGATATAATTTTAAGTCATTCAGCGGTTGCAAAGCACAAGAGAACACACACAATCAATGTTTTTATCTTTGCGTGAAATGGAGGGGCATCCTGATCTTGCATCGTTTGGGGTCTTCACGGCATTCCTGAATACACTGAACCGAAAACGCAGTTCTTTCCTTTAGTTCATCCTTTCCTTAGGCCTTTTGCAACATTCGATGAATTTCTGCACCATTCTTGCACAATTTCACAAGAAATTTGATATTGATGATTTGTTCTGTCTGTTCATTTATCTACATTTTGACAAGTACTAAAAATGTGTTACAACACAAGTCCATGAATAAAATTCTGCCTTGCCATACAGCAGTCCAGCTCATACTAGAGGTAAACGGGTCCTTTCGAGAGGAGAGAGTGGCACTGCTAAACCCTCTCTCACGTTTTTGCCAACTCACTGCATGACTATTTGGGACAAACCTCGTACCTCTCGCATATCTCAAAATTGCATCACGAACATTGATTTTCCACTTTGTAGTTGGTATGCCTTAATGTTATAATCAAAATACCTAGTGAAAAATGAAGAGTGTCGCCTTGACAGTGCTTTTCATAATCTGAGAGAATGAAACATTACCATTTTCTTTGCATCTGCTTTGCATTTGCTGTGCACGGAATCTCGCTAGACAGCAGTGGGAAACATGCACGCATCCTTAATTCTTAGTTGTCCTGGAATCTTTGCAAGTTGACGCACCAAGATGCATGGCTTTTGGTTGACTCAACATTAACAGATGAATCTTTTATTTTGTGTTCTTTTAGTAACCTTTCTGTGGGAGGATTTTCAAAACAAATAAAAATACTTGTACAACCACATTCTGGAACGGGATGCTATGAGCATCCCTTTTGTAACGAGGCGATGGGTTGCCCCACCAAGCTCTTGTTATTATGTTGCCTAACATCCTACCTATGTTAAAAAGAAGACAAGAAAAGTTAGAAAACCCACTATGAATTCCCATAACCAAACTTTGTTAAGTCCTATTGTGAACTTTGTTTTTGTACATCTCCATTTTTTTGTCATTTGCCTACTTTTCTTCCACCAATCTTCCAATCGCCGCTTACTAATCTCTACTGAGAACCCATTTACTTTCCCCCTGCTCTTGCTGAACCCAAGGGCTTCAAGGAGGCTGGAGATGCCTGAATTGACCACTGGGCAGATATTTTCACATTCTAATAAGACATGCTCCATCGTTTCCCTAGCTTTACCACAGCAAGCACATGCTTCATCTTCTGTCTTATATCTTGCTTTATAAGTGCGTGTTCTAAGGTATCCTGATCTCGCTTCGAAAAGTAATGAACTTTCCTTTGAGTTATCATAAATTGTTTCTTTCCTGATTTAGTTTCTTCCTCTTAAGTAGTTACTCATAGCAGGTTTCTTTTCCATTGCCACCACCCATGAGATTATCTCAGCCTCTCTGACTTTCCGCTCGACGTTTTTTCTTGCCATGTTGCTCACCATGCAGGTCGCATACTTGCTGGTAAGCTTCCTAGTTCTTTTTCTTCACTGTAAATGAATGTTTTTCCCATAGCAATACCTGAGAACTCTGCCAGCCCATTTTCTTTCTTCCATATTCCTCAGTCACTTTTCGTAATCAATTTTACTGTGAGCTTCCCTCATTACAAAGCTTGTCCAGCCCATACCACCTTGCACAGCCTCACTTGTAGTCTTCCCACGAGTGCCCAATGCGAGGCGTCCCACTGGCATTTGGTTGCCATCGAGTCCTGATTGTACTCCTGATTTCAAGCAAACAGCCGCATTTTCAAATGCAAGTCCTGAAACCATTACACCTTTCCACATACCGCGGAGCACCTCGTACCTATTGTATCCCCATAGCGCTCTGTATTCCATTATGGCCGCATTTCTCTTCCCCTTTACTGTTATTGTTTTTTCATGTATTTTCATATATATATTGCCTTCTTTTATCCATATACCAAGGTATTTATGTTCTGTTACCCAAGGTATTTCCTGGCCCTGTATTCTCACTCTGTTTGTTGTTTTCATTGAATTCCATAATACCTGATTTTTTACGCTAAATTTCAGCCCTAAATTCTCTAGAAGTGTACGGTGAGGGGCTAGTTGGTATGACATTATGAGAACAAAGAAAAACTGCGCAAAAAAAGGACAAGACAGAGAAAGAACCACACGACACATGCGCCTGTGTCGTGTGGTTCTTTCTCTGTCTTGTCCTTTTTTTGCGCAGTTTTTCTTTGTTCCCTAAATTCTCACCTTCCTGTCCACAGGTATTAGCTAGACGTTGCATATCACTTTTCTTGTTAGCTAGTAAGACAATGTCGTCCGCATAAAATAAACTTGGAAGCTGCTGCTCTACTACTGTACCCACCTGTTTGTATGAGAGAGTAAACCCGATATTACTTTCCTCTAGCGCCCTTTCTATCCTTACCATGTAATCATAAACAACAGTGGGGATAAAGGGCACCCTGCCTCAGTCCCTTCTTGATATCAACTTTCTCCTCGTTTCTCATCCCTTCCCATTCAACGCAAAAGGGTATTTTCTAGGTAAATCTCTCTAAAACTGTATACAATCGTCGTCCACGCCTTCCCCTTCCAGAACATCGCACAAAATATTGTGGTCTATGTTGTCATAAGCTCCTTTATGTCTGAAAATTTCACATATAACGGTCTTTTTTCTCCTCTGGATCTGGATATTTCAATACCCTGAATAAGGACAAATAATTTATCATCCAGATGCCTACCTATTCTAAAACCATTCTGAAGTTCTGCCAGTATGCCATTATTCTCTGCCCATGCTTGCAGCTTTAATTGCCTGCATTGCTAACCAGCATGTTTCTGATGTAATGGTCAACGGTCTATATTAGTGAATTTTATCTTTCTCCTCCTTACCTTTATAAATTAGATTCATTCTACTCTGTCACTAACTGTCTGGTATTCGTCTATCTTTTAAACTTTTGTTCTGCTGCTTTCAACAGAGCTTCCTTACTTTTTGGACCTAGTTCATTAAGCAGCATAACGGGAACCTCATATAGCTCTTTGGCTGTGTGCTTAGGAATTTTCTCTTCGACTAGGTGCCGAGTGTACAATGACCTTAACTATCTTTGTCTAGTTTTCCTGTGAATACACCTAACCATACATACCACTGTGAGCGCATTGGGAATGTCGGGAACAGACATCATCTTGAGAGTCCAAACAGATGCTAATGTGGTTGGCTTTGTAGGCTGTATGATCCGTAGCCACTGTCATGACTGAGTGGATGGCATAGAGCTCAGCTTCAGGAAAGGTGACATAGTCACTTTGTAAAATGTAAAAGATAGTATTTGCTTCGTGGCAGCACCAGGCAGTGTCTGGTGCTGCTATGAAGCAAATGCACTGTACAAACAGCATGTGCTAAGTAAGTAATGTGAATTGTTGTTTTGCATGTCTATTCTTGTTGAATTGATACAACCTTGTCCGAAGTTGAAGTAGTATACCCAAGTTCTGAAACTCCCATTCTTTGTAGGTACATTCATCACCAAGGTTGAACTGAAGTGTCCACCAACTACTGAGAAGTTTATGATTGCATGCAGTGAATTCTTGGATCATTATGCAGAGGAAGAGGAAGATGTTGAAGTCAAAGTGAAGCAGTAGACGCACCGAACTCAATCGGAACACCATTTGTTGTAGCAATAAGTTGTATTAAAAAATAAAACGGCACAGGCTGTTCAGTAGTTGATTTTTTCTGGTCAGAAGAAAAAAATCCCACAGTGAGGTAAATTCATCTCTTGAATGTTGAAGGAATTTAAATTGCAGCACTTATGCTGGTTCTCTTTCACTCATCATACCAAATAGTTCATCCTGGTGGCAGTACTGAGCTTCATCCAAACGAAATGACAAAAAATCATTTGCAAACTCTGATTGGAACATTTTTTTCCTGGCGTTGGCTTGAATTTTTCTAGCCGGTTCATGGTGGCTGGCCAGCGATTTGTATTTAAGTCATTCAGGCTTTATTCTGGTTTAACTATAATCAGTTTGAACTACCGAAGGATCAAATTAAAATGTGCCTCTAAAATTCCCACCATACTGCCCTTCCATTCACATGAGGTAACTGTACGATGGTTTGCGGATGTGTTAAGATTTGTGCAGGGCTAGTTATCTTGTTTGAGAATGTAATTATGCAAAGTATTTTCTTTCCAGATGTAATGCAACATCTTTCTATTTCAGCCATGACACTCAAATTAATGTGCAAAAAGAAATAAGAAGCTTGATATTCTGGCAGAAAGTTTGGCGAAATAGAGAATGCAAGCGGGTGTTTCAAATTTGCAAGCATAGAAAAAGATTGTCTGGCTCACATTTGCAGTTCCATATCACTTGTGCGTCAAAGAGTTAGTCGGCAATAAACTTTAGATGTTTGCATTTGTGGTATAGCCAGCAAAGGTGGGCAAATGACCTCACAAAAGTTGACTTCGCTTTAACTCCCAATCAGGTTTGATGACTTCAGTCAACCTTGTCACATGACGCTGAGGTGCTTTCAGATACCTCATTTTTAGCAGCCACCAGCAACCTCTCCTCAACCTCACTACGCCAAAGTTGAGTTCTGAAACTAAACATTATTTTGTAGGTTTGAGGTCGGGTACTGAATGCCAAACTGTGTTTCTTATTCATAAATCATATAAAAATGGTCCAACCCCTTTGATACACAAGGCACAGAACCGTGATACAGGAAATTTAATGGAATGCTTCATGCAAAAGTTTGTTGGTAGTAGATTTTAGCTGTGAAACATAGTATGTCCCCCCATGCCACCTTAATGCTTAGATAAATGTTTACTCATTTTTGAAGAGGAGCACATATGCACCCAAGTAGATGTGGAAAGCTCTGGCCTCAACCACCCTAAACTAGCCTGTGATGTTGATCGTAATTGTTTACCTCACTTGGAAATTCTAGTAGCTGCCAGCCCTCCATCAACCTCATTTTGTGAGGATAGGTCAAATTGAAATTGAGGTAACAACCTCGTGAGGCCCACCTTTACTAGCTGGCACTGATGAATGTTACATGCCATAGCTTTCATGGTACAGTACACCTTTGCTAATTTGAATCTGGTTAATTTGATCCCTGTCAGCACTTACCGTATTTACTCGCATAATGATCGCACTCGCGTAATGATCGCACCCCTAAAATTTGTCGTCAAAATTCGATTTTTTTTATTTCCCGCGTAATGATCGCACCCCGAACTTGCCGCAGCGATATGTCGTGTGCTAAGTCTAGCGAATAATGATCGCGCTTACCACCTGTCGAATGCTACGCGAACGACTCTTCAAGACAAGCCAAGCGGTCTGCACGCACTAAACATTCTTAAGTAGATGCCTCATTTCATTACTTTCATCACTTTCCGCACTTCCATGACAAAATGAGGTACAACCAAACTTGCCTTTATTATGGCTTGGCTTTATAATGGCTGATGTCAACAAAAACAATAAAGGCGCATTTCGACTCTTTTCATCTGCTTTTGCACTCGTGAGCACGCAACAAATCGCGCGCGGCAATGATAGTAGCCACGTTTACTCTGATACGTTAAAAGTGTACCCTATTCATACGCCGACGCTTGTAACACAGCTAAGATATTCGCCCACCCTTAGCGGAAAGTAGTGAAGACAGATGCCGCAGTTTCCGCAGCATGCCCGTCATGTGTTTCTGTCACTGGCAGCTAAGCGCGCCCACCTATTTCTGTCTCCTCAAAGTGGACATGGCTACGTTATTGCCGCAAACTTGCCGATATTAACGATATTATTCATCACTAATACGGAAGAAACTGTTTCAATGCACGTAATGTACTCACGAGAAGAAAAAAAAAAAATCGCGTTCGGCGCGTTCGGCTCGCTCCGCTAGCCGCCATTTTTGTTTTGGTGTCCCGCACCCGCAATCTCGCATCCCGCAGCAAACGCGGACGAAAAAAAAAATTTTTTTTTCCCGGGAAATTTAACCCGCGTAATGATCGCACCCCTGAATTTGCTTCAATTTTTCTGACAAAAAAAGTGCGATCATTATGCGAGTAAATACGGTATATACAGGGGTGGTAATCCTGTGCCAATTGCACCATTTTAATATTCAAGCAAATTGCTGCACCAAATTGCACAAAAACAGAAAACCGACGAAAAATGTGCTATGCTGTGCCAGAACAGCTTTGGCTCCAGCAGATGTCTGCGAAAGATACCTAGTCGGCACAGTGGAGAACATTGTGTGGTTGGTCTTGGAGGTCTTGTAAAAGTAGCTTTCCTATTCTGGTCACAAGTGGGTGCAAACATCTGCACCCAATTAGCCCCCCCCCCCCCCCCTAATAAAAGCAAAGTAACAATCGTATCTAGCGAGGGCAGGCAAGGAGCACCTCCCTGTTGGTGGAGCAGAGTCACATGGTTGTGCTGGCACCGGTTCCATGAAAACAGGCACACTGCTGCTGCCTGCACAGATTTTTTTTTAACTTGCCATGGCACCATGACAATTGCTGTTGATCGAAGTGCGGAGAAACCACAACAGCAGCTATCATGAACCCTGATATTGCAGCAATCACAGTGCTGCGAAACGCGATCAAAAGAGCAACTGAGGATGTGAGTGGCGAGGGAAGGTGTGTGTGTGGTGAGGCGACTTGATGAAGGAGAGGCCACGAGAGGAGGAATGTTGCTACCTTTAGCTCGTTCAGGGGGCATACACCCAATCACTCAATGCGAACTCCAGATGTTACGATACCTCTAGCCAGTGGCAAAGCAAAGTCAGTTACATGCAGAATCTTAGTTTGAAATAGTTTGTGCTGTTACATTACACAGAAGTGTTTTGTATAAACCACTGTGGTGTTCATTAACCCTAGCTTCTTCACATAAGTTGAAAAACACCACCAGCCACTCTACCAGCACTTCATACAAAAATATATGAAAAATGCCTTTAGGCTGCTTTCCAACATATTTAATGCTGCAGAATGCAAAGTTTTGTGGCTGTTGCCCTCACTTAATCATATTGATCCTCTAAACTAAAATTTGCATGCTCCAGACTGCTCCAATAGCAAGATATATACACTACAGACTGCTCCAAAATCAGAATCTCTAATCTGTTCCAGGATAAAGTTTTACCTGCTTCGAAAATTGCTACAAAATTACGTTGGGCATTTCCACCCCTGCATACATTATTCCTGTGGACCATTCATTTCAATCCTGAAACTGGCCCTTACCAAATAATTTGTGACTAGTCAGCACAGACTTGCTTGCCAAACCAAATGGCAATATCATGACTTCAATGGCTACATCTCTTGGCAGTGCTAGGGTACAATGACTGCACCAAACACATTATCTCTCACAGAAAATGCTGAATTTTAGCCTGCCTTTGGCAAATTTCAAAGCAAAAACGAGCTCACAATGAACTATTACTATATTTACCAGATTCTAGTGCCCCCCCCCCTTTTCAAAGGAAACATGTCAAGAATTGGCCGCTTGTTTAAATGCGGTAGGAAACCAAAACCATGTCTACAGCATTAACTACAACCTACCATAGTCATCACCAGAGTCATCACAAGATGCCAGCAGAACAAGTTTATGCATAGCATAGTGACAACAATGCTATGGGCTTGGTTCAAGCATAGCAGGCTTGGTTCAGGCTTAAATACGAAAGCTAATTTTAAGATTATTTGGCACGCTAAGTGAGCAGCAGCAGAGACACATTGTTTTTGGTGCTCCGGAGACTTGCATGCACTGCGGGATGAACTGCCAAAGTGATTAGTGCAAAGTCAGCCTCATCCTGTTCGTAGTTATAGAGGAGCGGTTTGAGAAACGCAGAACATCAACTGCAATGGAGCTGAAGGAAGGCGACATGTCATGGTCCATAGACAGCAATAAAAAGCTGTCTGAAATTGATGACAGAAACTAAGTGTAAATAAACTTCCATTTTGTGTAGGTAAGCTCTGCAAGTGTCCTATTATTCCCAGTTGCCAGAATCAGGCATGCCACTTTTTTTAAAGGAACAGAGTCCCCATTAGATGTAATCAATCTTATTTTCTACTATGAAGTATGAACCCATAAAAATTGTGTGCAAGTTAAATTTGGAGTAATGAGGCAGCAGTGTGTTTGGGTGAATTTTTGATCTGCCTGTTCTATTAATTCGACCTGCTGAATAATTAGGTCAATTAAGTTGGCACCATCAAGGCCAAATTAGAAGTCTGTTGCAATTATACTCTACTTCATACATAGTAGGCAACGCTACTAAGGCTAGACAGACTTCTGTCACTACTTGCATTTGCAACCAAAATATAGTGTGTCGCATATGAAAGATATGGGTACGAGTCATTTAATTAAATGTAACATTCTCATACTTTCATGTCAGAATGTATGACGGTAATTATTACATGGAAGGCATTGTAGATCTGAATCTATTTACAGCCGAACAAGTGGAGCATCACATTTCCACAGCCAGGAACCACAGTGCAATGCTTGCACTTGCAACCAGAACATAGTATATCACACATTGGAAGCACAAAGGTGCACAATTATTATGCCATTTCATGTAACCTTACGTCCACAAGTTGTAGCAGAAATATGAAGTAGTTATTCCATAGAGAGCATCGTAAATCAAAAACAACTACACTGTTTGGGTGTGGGATGAGACTTCTATGACCGTGTTACTTGCATAGTGTTAGGATTGGCCTGCAGGAGTTGTGCACTGCAAAGCTATTTCAGCATGCACGTGCTTTCATCGACCCGCGGTGCTGGCGCCCTTCGGAGAACCAGCGAGGACGACAGCGCTAATCCACCCTGCGCCTTGTTCGGAGAATCTGTGACGACAGCAGGGCAGGCCACGTTAGGCACCCAACATATTGTTTGATTTGCCGGGTCGTCATGGTCTCTCTGCCGCAAGAAGAGCTTTCCCTAACAAAAGGGGGCTTTGCGGTATGGGACCCCAGGATTCGTCACAGTCTGCTGACACTCGTGGCGACTACAGGAGAAAGGCAGCTCTGGAATTTAGAGGCGCAAGACAATGGGCACCCGGCGGCCTCGCTGCGGGGGTCAGCTCGGGGAACCGACGCGCGTTTCAAGACAAGATAATGGACAACTGGCGGGTCAACTTCAATGACTGGTCGAATGGTTCTCTCACCTAGGGAACTAGGGACTAATGGAGTGTTTATAAGCAGCTGTTGTCGGCTGCTAGAATGTGCTCGTGCTCGAGAAGGTGCTTGTCAGTGTGCTCGTCGTTGTGCTCGTCAGTGTGTTTGGAGCTTCGTGCTCGTTTGCTGTATGCTTCGTCTTGCGTGCTCCATTTTGGAGCCACGCTAGACTGTCGATGTATCTCTTGTTTAAAATGTATGTAAATACTGTAAATAAACCCTGCACGCCTAAGTCCCGACGAAGAGTCAAAGTCCTCCCTACAGCTACGTCCTCCAAACTCTAATAATAGCTTCTGTAGCACAGCTTGCCAAGTGTGAAATAGGGCATAGTGCTTCCTGCACAGCATCGTCTGAGTATTCATTTTTGAACTAAATGAAAAGTATTTAATCGATTTCACCCATGCAGAGCAGAGCCGCCCCCAAAACAGTTATGATTAGTGTAGCCTGTCCGAGCTCACTAGCTGCATAGGCATTTTGCAAGATACAGGCTGAATCTGTCTTATGAAAAAAGTTTTCAATATATTTACGGTGACTAATAAAAGAAAGGTTTCACATCACATAAGGCAAAAAGCTGTGAGCACCATATTCTTAATGTCAGGTTCAATGTGACACAGCACTGCAACTATGGATATTCATCACCTTTTTACTGCCCTTTCCGTAAGCGCACACAGGTTCAAAACACTGAAAGTGTACTTGCCCACAAGTTTCATAATGTCTGCTTCTACTGAGCCAATATGATCAATGAAGAATGCAATGTCCCTAGTGAAACATTCTGCCGACAAGATGTAGCTTCATCACAGTAGTTTTTACTGCCATTGAGCCAGGCAAAAGCTTACAAATGGGACAAAAAAATATGACTGATGCAATTCCAACAAGGAAAATTCATAACACACAAGCATGGCATTTGCTGATCTTGCAGCATCTAAAAAAGCAGTAGAAAACTCCGTGCATCATTTGTGTTAACTAACGGCATGGTTTATTGTCATAATAGTTAAGCCTTCAGCAAGGCAGTCCTTGGTATGCACACTTGGTCAGGTTTTGTGGGACCCACTGTGACAGACGAATCAGCCTAGTCATTAATGGTAGGGTGAGAGCCAGCAAGATACTCCTGCAAATGTTCCAGAACCACTGTGATCCAATATGAGCTGTGAGCCAATATGATCAATAAAGAATGCGATGCCCCTAGTGAAACATTCTGCCGACAAGATGTAGCCTCATCACAGTGGTTTTGACTGCCATTGAGCTAGGCATATATGCTTACAAATGGGACAAAAAAAATATTACTGATGCAATTCCAACAAGGAAAATTCACAATACACAAGCATGGCATTTGCTGATCTTGCAGCATTTAAAAAAGCAGTAGAAAACTCCATGCATCATTTGTGTTAACTAACGGCATGGTTTATTGTCATAATAGTTAAGCCTTCAGCAAGGCAGTTCTTGGTATGCACAATTGGTCGGGTTTTGTGGGACTCACTGTGGCGGACGAATCAGCCTAGTCATTAATGGTAGGGTGAGAGCCAGCAAGATACTCCTGCAAATGTTCCAGAACCACTGTGAAACAGCCTGCAGAACCAATAAGCAGATAGGAAAGGTCTAGAGAACTGGCTAGTATGCTATGTGTGGAGTGTGCTTTCATTCAAAGCATAGGTGCGAGTCCACACTGTTGATGAATGAGCTAAGCTAAGTGAAGGTGAGACCAGCTTCACGGTATGTCAAGTAGATCTTCTCAATGGAGTTCACATAAGCAGCTGTGCGAAGGTCCAACCCAAGGTTGTACTTCATGGCAGTGCGCATGATTTGCTGCATTAAAACAAGGAAGACACATGAGCATTCAATGCATGTAAGTGAAGGCACACATTTCAAAAGAATATAGATAAGATTTACTAAACTGAATGTGCATTTAGGCAGCTCTACAGTTATCAAAGCTTTATAAGTGCTGCACACAACAGGTATATTTAAAAATGGAAATTTAGCACAGGGTATTCTAAAATAAATATTTTTAACAGTGGCAACAGCTGCACAATATTATAGAATCCATTCAGCAACTTTTGCAATAACAAAAGAACTGCAGAAAGAAGGACTTAGTGGTCTGCAAAAAGTAAGGTAAGGCACTCAAACTTCTACTTACTCTGGCTGACCTCTCCATGGTGTAATCCAGACCAGAATGTACTATGTCCTTTTCTGATGCACCCTGCACAGTATAAGCACAGAATATAAAAAAACCTTAACATTCATGTTATAGCCTAATGTCAATAGAGCCACTTTTTTTTTTTTTTCAGGCATTACAGTGGTTAGAATCAGCATCACAAACCTTAAACATTGCTGAAGCAGTGTTAAGCCATTAGACCTTTTGGCGCAGGCAAAAATCTGATTTGGCGCAACATCAAGCACTTTTGGTGCAGTGTTCAACCAGATACGTTCACAGTTCCATACCAGATATGGTCACAATTTGAACTGAAATTGTCAATAAATATAGCAGAGGCGGCTTTATGCATATCAATCAGGCATTCAGACTGAAAATTACCAAAGTAGTTTCATTATTTTTAACAGAATGGCCTTCCATGTGCATACTCCGCGCTATAATACTGCTTCTACGATTTAGACTTCTATCAGGTGTTGCATGTTTGGCATGCTTCAAACGAGCAACAACAAAAATATCAACAAGACCATGCCCTAGTATGTACAGTGCTCACGGAATGAAACGCGTCAATTTAGGGCTAAGTAATGCGCATACTTTAGTTTCAACCGGCTGCAGTTGGTGTCACATCGACGTAATTCTGGCGCGTACACTTACATCGGAGTCCTCGTCACTTTTGGTGACCAAATTCCTAGCGACATGACATGGTGCTCTCGCGTACTTTGCACATATATGGGGTTGTACTAAATGCTCCGTGTCCTATTTCAATCCGTGAGCACTGTACGCGACTAAACCAAAGTTACAGTGAAGACATCAACAGGTTTCTTCTAATATGCAGAATCTCTCCAGCATATATGTAATATCTATAGCTGTGCCGTCAAACATGTGAAAGCTAATTAAATTACAACCTTAGAATCTGCTCTTCTGATCATACAGGGTTGCAAAGAAGGTCCAGACTTGTAAGCAAATTATAATATGGCAGCAGGTGAGTAGAAGTATTACAACATATTTTTAAAGTGGCACCGCCAACAACTATGCTAAAAAATGTGCAACAGAATATTATCCAAGGCCTCTTTTTGATTTGACATCTTCCTTGAGTGAGTTCCATGCCATGCAGGTATGAGGTATACCGATCTGTAGCATACAGGGTACAAACAAAAATACAGCATGGCAGCAGTACATTCGAACATTCGCCAGAGAGAAATGCAACAAAAGCATGAAAACAGCGAGGGAGAGCTAATGGAGAACCGACAGCATTGGCTATAACCATGGCTAGGGCCGCATCATTGTCTTCCATGATGATGATGACAGCCAACAGCGAGCTTTAGGTTTCAGTTTTACTACCCAGGCTGCATCAACAGAAGGAAGCTTTCATTCTTATACTTCATTTGACACACGCATGATGCAATTTCCAGCTAAAATTCCATTTTGGAGCAGAATGGCACAAAGGACCACTCTTCGCACAATTTGGTGCAATTGGAATAGCTGTTCCACCACTGCTTATGGTAACCTGCAACACATCTTGAAGGTGACAAACCTGTTGTGTCACCAGACCAGTGGTGGTCTGCGATGGAGACCTCACTGCCTAGTGCAGATGATCACGGAACTTAAGATGTGATGCAAGGAGGGGGGGGGGGGGGGGGGCACAGATGGATGGGGGAACAACACTACTATGCTTTACGCTTTTAGCACAGTTTTATCTGTGCCACATTACAAAAGAAAGAAGAAAAATATGTCACACTACAAGTGCCAAGGTAAGGGTATATAATAGGCTTACGGAGATTCTCTTCTGGAACGATTCACTTGGCATGATTGGAATACGGCCACCAGCCTTGCCGAACCTCCTTTCCAAGGATTCTTGCACACTCTCTGCGATACACGAGAAGAAATAATTTTCCATTAACATCATCTTATGACAATGTCCAAACTGTTGCATTCCAGGCAACAAATGGGAACAAGAACAATTAAAATAGGCTGATCAATGCATAATTATCACTGTAAAATTATACCATAATCACTGCTCTCTTGCTACAATAACAACCAAAGCTTGTACGTACCATTTTTATTGTTTCTAATGAAACGAACTGAGCTGTTTCAACTGAGCTATATATAAACTTCTGAGAAAACTTGAATGTCACAGTTAATAACTTGTCACTCATAATGTCACTTCACCTTTATACACAAGTGCATGAAATAAGTAAGTCGATGTCATAGCCCATACATTATGACTATCATAAGTTGTGGTCAAACTGCTGTACTCCTTTACTTTTGCTGTGTCAGCTGTTAAAATCTGTGTCCTGATTCCCCTGTACGTGTCCTCCACCCTTTAGGTCTCCTGCATCTCAGGTGTGTGCAGGATATTTTACAGGAGCAGTAAGGTTAACAATATCATCATAAAATGCACAAACAGTAACTGTCTTACTTCAAGAGCAGCAGTCAAACACTGCGAACTCTCATTTATCTTTTCACACTGCAAATCATATATGCTAGGGCACAATACACTTCAGTGTGCTTGCACCGCAGATAGCTTGCAAATAAGAGGAGACAAACAAGACAAGCTGTATAAATTAAAGACAGTTCTCACCCAAGAGGTGGTAATTGGACTCCCTTTCATACTTGAAGAGAAGCCTGCCATAGCTGACATGATTCAAGTTTTTCAGCCACTCGAAGTAGCTGACTGTCACACCTCCGGCATTGATGTATAAATCGGGAATGACCAGAACATTGCGCTCCATGAGAATCTTGTCTGCAGCAGGAGTCGTGGGTCCATTAGCTGCTTCGGCAATAATCTGAAAGAGGATGGTAAAGTCATTTCACACACATCAAAACCAAGGATTTTCAAAGGGTACACCAGCTGGTATGTTAATGTTCAAGGACAAAACAGAATATTATCTTTTGAGTACCAAAAGAATGTAAACTTCATTCCTCAAAACAGAAAGTTGCAAACAGACTATGAAGGCTTGCCTTAGTACAGTAGTAGAGTTTCTTTTTCATTTGCTGGCTAAACACTTCTTTTTTTTCTTTCGTTTTGTCAAGTACTTCACAAAGGCATCATACTGTAAGGACTGTCCGCTGATTTGTTAAGGCAGCTACTTTTGGGGCATTCTCGAACACTAATTATTGAAACCATCCATACCCACATCTTTCCGGCATCTTCCCTGCATTCCCGGTTTCTTCTGTGGGGATCGAGGCACCTTCCCGCACCTCATCCCCAGCTTGCCTGTGGTGCTTAGCTCGATCTTTGGGAATTGACGCCCAAGTGGCAACATGGCGGACACAGCTAGCGTGTCGGAGCTAATTTCCTGCTCAAACAGTGCTTTTCTTTGTGGGCGCGAGTCACCGCACAAGCACGTCACTAAGACGCGCTATAATTAGCCACCCAAGTGGCAGCCCCCGGGGTGCCACTTGTTTTCTTTTTGCTGAGCACTTCATTGCTGCAGCAGATGCGCACAGGCCCACTACGGGTTGGTTACATGGAACCTCTACTCACGCAACTTCTCATTCTCATGTTACGTGGCCGCTCAATCGATCTTGCAGTGAGCATTTGCCTGTAAGCGCAGTGACTGTCGCACCGTGTTGTATCTTGGATTACCATATTTGCACGATCCTAACATGCACTTTCTTCAATAAGAGTTGCATTAAAATTTGCATGCGTTACAAGTGTATCTAATTCTACTGAAAATCAAAAATGAAACCGATTCTTACAAAAGAAAAGAAACAAAAATCTCAGTGCAACTACCCACACTGCCATTGAATGGGTCAGTTGAAGAGAGCGACGCTCAGAGGCATTGCAAGGTGGGCCCATGGTGTGTGGAATGCCCTCCCGCAGACAGTGGTTGCATGAGCCTTCAAGAAGTGTAGCAGTTCAAATGCATTAAATGGAACTGAAGATGACTTTATGTGGTCAGTAGACAGTGAAAAGGAGGTGTCATCGGACTACGATAGCGACTAGCCGCTAAGATTCAGCTGTGTGCGTGCCAGTGCACCTTTGTATGTTCCATGAAATTATTTGTACACACTGTGCGTCAACTAAGGTTTCGTTACTTGATGTGCGCGGTTGAATTGGCACCAAGTTATTTTTTAGGATATTTGGACGGTAATATAACTGCACGGTACAAAGGGTGAAGCGGTAGAATCGTGCAAATACAGTAACAAATCCATGTTTATTGACATTCTGCTGCTGGAGCCTTCTCTGCACCATGTCGGAGAGTCAACAAACTCTGGCATAGCGCCTTTGTGTGTTGTGGAGTGGAGTGAAGGAGCTTCATGCGCTTTCCCCGACTGTCACTCATAGACATCTCCACATTCAGAATATGTAAGAAGTTTTTAAACAATACATAAATCAGCAATGAATGAATGTGTGTTGTTTAGTGGCGCAAGGGCCAGGTGTGGCCAAAGAGCGCCATGACTTATAATCATAAATCAGCAAGCTTACCGATTCATAAGTACATGAACAATGGCAACAATGATAACCGAGAGGAACAGAAGAGTACGCATTTGGGCTGGTTGGTTCACGATTACGAGCAATAAAATTGGAACAGAGAAACAGCCCACAGAAGAAAACTGAGCTCGCAACAAGTACAGTTTCAGCAAGAAAAGCAAGTTGTTTTAAACTATGAGATTAAAACATTAAAAAATGTCTGCAAATTGCGACAGGGTTCTGCAAAACCTACAATATGCAGACATGCTAACTGTTTTTTCCTATATTTTTTTAATTGTACATTAAATTGCATCCCAGCTATTAGCACCATTTTAGGAGGGGTGGTAGCTTCCAGGATGATGATCATGATGATGGCGTGAGCAGACTATGGCATGCTTTAGGTTTTGGTTTGAGTTTTATGGCTACCAAGGCATCATCAACAGAAAAAGGCTTTCATTCTGATGCTTAATGCAGCTTCCTGCTAAAATGATGTTTTGGAGCAGGATGGCACAAAGGATTGCTCTTGGTGCAATTTAGTACAATTGACACAGCTATTCCACCACTGCAGCACTGAGTAAGGCCACCCTTCACCCACAATGTTACTACACATAGCCAGCACAGTTTTTGACAGAAGAAAAATTCTGTGACAATTCATTGGTAAACGCAAGAAATGTCGCACCTAGGTCACAGATCCACGATTTAAACCGCATTCACCACATTGCAAAGCATTGTTCAGGAGCTCACTGAACACATGTCCTGCGTCTTTCAGGAGCAAAGTGCAACTGACGGTGGTCCAGAGCAGACCACCACACTTAATTTCCTTTCTTCTCGTTCATTACATAGTCAGGGTCTCGAATCTGGCAGCTTTGATGCCTTCAGGTAGCATGTGTGGGTTTATTGACTAGTTGCCTTCACCCAAAAAGTTCATGTACTACACGTTGCCTGTGGTAGAAAGAATGTACCACATCTATCTGCCATGGCCGTAAGTGGTGGCGCTGGCTAACACTCCCAAGGTTACCGTATTTACTAGAATCTAGGCCGGCCCCGATTTTAAGCAGACCCCCAAATGTCCAAAGCCAGAAAAAAATAAAAGAAACTTACCTCGAATGTAGGCTGAACAAAAAAGTGAGGACAGCAGTCACAAAATGAAAGCAGCATTTATTTAATATGAGCCTACCGAGCTCACTCTGCGTTATAATCGCTGCTAGCCTCGTCACTATAGCCCAGACCACGCACACTTGCGGACGCGTGCAAGCGTTAGCGCACCCATGCATCGAAATGCGGCACAATCTCCGTGAACAGCTCCTCCCCGTTATCGCACGCTTATTTTCCTCATAGCTGTCACCTTCTCGTTGCCACACATGCAAAAAGCGTCCCCCGTTACCCCTCCAACGATGGAACATTCATGCCAAAGTTCCACCCAGCTTGAAATTTTGATGATGCCTCTACGGCTAGCGCAACTTTTCGTTTGAAAGAGGCACTATATAGTGGCATTGCCTGTTTGGTGCCATTACGATAACGCCATGCTATGGACCACACCGCACGCCGATATGACACAGGCCAACCATTGCCTTCTTTACTAGATGCCTGCAGAATGGCTTGCGCTCCCAGCGGAACGGGCCTGCCCTCAGTTGCGAACAAACGTTGCGAGGTGGCATTCGTGCTCAACATTCAAAGTGTCAAGAGCATCTTTGGTTTTTAGGTACAATGAGTGGAAAGAAAACTGGGCTGGGCGTAACGTACTTGTGGACCGGAAATAATTGCACAGAGAAGAATCAAGAGAATCAATATCAGCACCCAAGTGCTGATATTGAGGGTTTTGGGAATGATGCCGAAATTATCCTATTAGGTTACATGAATGCCCACACAGAGGATCTAGATGGCTATACTGACAACAACAGGAAGTCAATGCGAGATCTTTGTGAGCAACATAACCTCGTTATCATGAATACAGGGCCTAAGTGTAAAGGGCAGATCACACGGGAAGAGGGAAACTGGCAATCAACCACTGATTACTGTCTGATGATGGAAGGAATTCATGATAAGTTGAGAGAAATGGTCATTGATGAGGAAAAGTATAGCAGCATAGGGAATGACGATAAACACATCATTTTAAACATAGGATATGTAGTTGGGAAAGAGAGCAAGAAGTGCAACATGGCCAGCCTAAATTTGAAAGCTGAACAAATAAATATAGCCACAAGAGACGAGGAAGAACTCGGCAAATGGCCAAATAAAAAGTGGGAATATAATGAGCTTCTAAGTGAAATAACGACAGAAATATGGAAAGAGAAACAACATGTTCGTTGGAAAGGAAAAAAGAAACCGAAAAGCTGGTGGAACAGGGAGATATGAGAAGCGATCGCCAAACGACAGACAGCATCTCGAGAGCACAGGCAGGCAAAAAAAGTGCAGTTGCTGCAGGATGAAGTAGCCAGAAAATGGGAAATATATTGGGAGAAACAATCTATGGTTCAAATACTGGTGCAAGCAAAGATAAAAGGTGAAAATGAACGTTGGTTGTCAGAAATACGCGAGAAAAAGAAAGCCGCACCTAGAATATTTTGGGACCGCAAATTTATTAGGCAGGAAGTCAACAATACAACAACATATCCTAGACGAAGATGGAAACAAACTGGAAGGGGAAGCGGCATTAAATTACATCCAAAAGATAACAGCAGTACCTTTCTAAGGCAATGACAAGGTTGCATTTGAAGAAAAAAGAGGATGAAAGAGAACCAGATGCAAAAGGAGCTGGGCTTACAAATTTCAACTGTAAGAAAAGCCCAAGAGAAAATTCTTAAGTGCAGAGCCAAAGGGCAAGACGAGGTTCCCGTTAGGCTGATTAATGTACTAGGACCAAAAAGTAAGGAAGCTCTGGTGAAAGCAGTGAAAAAAGCTTTAAAAGAGACAAATACCAAACATTTGGCGACACAGTATACAGTAAAAGCTCGTTAATTCGAACCGCAAGGGGAAGCCGCTTCAGTTCGAATTAACGAAAGTTCGAACTAACGAAAGTGAAGGACGGCAACAGTACACTGCGATTTGGAAGCAGTAGGGCATGTCAGAAATTTGGCGTGTCAGAAAGTGATGGCGTGTGCCGCGGGCACACGCCATCTTCAAGTCGAAGCTCTGGGTCCGACTGTGCCACACCACCGATGTCCACCGAAACGAACGTTAGCCGAGGCTTAACACCATCACAATGAATTGCGACGGCCGATACCTCCTAAGCTGAAAACAGAGGTGCACAACCGATGAAGACTGCCGAGACAAAGACGCTGAACATGTGAAGGTGGCGAAAGCCCCGATTCGTTGGTTCTTGATTGCAAGCGCAGCTGCGACGTACTTGATTCGCTGTGTTTTGGAGCTTGCCGTGCCATCTCCGCACAACATTAGCAGCTGTACAAGATTTGCAAAGCCTCCGAGATTCGCAACAGGCAAGAAGTCTCTGAGGTTACGTAGAACGGAGAGGCGGCAGCCGCCGCTGCCTTCTGGCTGACCCCGCGTCGGTTAGATTTTTTTCAGATTTTGCCGTCTCTCGCCGTTCTCTCCGTTTCGGAGGCAATACAGCCTTGTGTGTAGGCAGTAGGCGCGTTTTTCTGGCCGTGTGCCAGGCGAGTGTAGTTCGAATTATCTGTGAGGGAAGCTTCTCGCGTTCGAATTAACGGACTTTTTAATACATAGACTTCTGTGGAGCTTGGCCGGACCAAATCGTACAGTTCGAATTATCCATAAATTCGAATTATTGAAGTTCGAATTACCGAGCTTTCACTGTAATGAATTTAACTCAAAAAGGTAAGGGGAGAAAGAATTTATTCGTATACAGTAGACTCACGATAATTCAAACTCTGATAATTCGTACTTTCGGTTAATTCAAACAAAAATCAAATTTTTGGTTGGTTCGCCATGTTTTCAATGTATTTTAAGGCCGCTTAATTCAAACACCGCAATTCGGTTAATTCGTACTTTTTGCTTGTCCATACCGGAAAATTATCGGCTATCATTGCCACCACTGGTGAAAAATCTGACTTCTTATATCACCACAACAGCAGAAAATGTTAAAATAAGCGCACTATGGCCTAAAAAAATAAAAGAAAGCGAACAAGAACCTAACAAACAAACGTTCGAAACAAAAGCCTCCCGAAGGGCACATTGTTGCTCAACTTTCCATGGCTTGCTAGCATGCTTGCTAGCCAGTTCAAAGCAGGAAGTTCGAAATTAAAACACATAACCCTCAAAACTTGTGGAAATGACGACTGTCCACCTGCGTTTGTCAAAACGCTCAAAACTGACGTAAAACCTGACGTAAAAACAAAGAGCACGAGAAAAGGAAAAAAAAATGGTGCGAAAGTGACGCGAGTAGCATCGGCCGATTCCGAATCACGTGACCGCTCGCGCTTTTCTTTCCCTGGTCGGTCGCCCGCATTGGTAGCATCATGTCTCCGCGGGGGAAGTGCCGAACCCTTTCTGTGAAAGAAAAATTGGCAGCCATAGAAGAAGTTGAGGCTGGAGCGAAGAAGACTTCTGTGGCATTGAAGTATGGAATCACAAAAAGTACGCTGACGATTGTGAAAGCGAAAGACAAGCTGCGAAACAACGCAGGCCATTTCGCTCCCGACAGAAAAAGGCTTAGGGACGCGGCGCATCCGGAGCTTGAGAAGGCACTTTCTCTTTGGCTGAAGCGCGCTTGGAGCTACAGTCTACCAGTAAGTGGACCAATCCTGCGAGAGAAGGCTGAACAACTGTCTTTGCGCTTTGGAATTGAAGACTTCAAGTGTAGTGATGGATGGGTGTCGCGATTCAAGGAGCGACATGGCCTCACTTTCAAAACAGTAAGTGGAGAAGCGGCAGCGGTCGATGAGGCGGTTACTACCGACTGGCAGCAGACGCGTCTTCAGAGCCTACTGCTTGAATACTCCTCGGCTGACATTTATAATGCTGACGAAATGGGACTGTTCTTCAAGTGCCTTCCTCAGCAAACATTGTGTCGCAAGGGGGAACGTTGCACCGGCGGAAAGCTGAGCAAGGAGCGGCTCACAGTCATGGTTTGTGCCAATATGGATGGTAGTCACAAGCCCGAACTTTTTGTTGTTGGCAAATCGAAGCGTCCGAGATGAATTAAAGGCGTCCGAACTCTTCCCGTTTCTTATGCAGCAAATACACGTGCATAGATGACGCAATCTTTGTTTGAGGATTGGCTGCGGAAACTTGACATGCGGTTTAAGCGCGATAAAAGAAAAGTGCTGATGATAGTGGATAATTGTCCCGCTCACGGTGACGTGGAGGGGCTGGAGGCAATTCGTCTTGAATTCCTCCCTCCAAACACAACAGCTGTCCTCCAGCCTCTGGATCAGGGGGTAATCAAATGTCTGAAGATAAACTACAGAAAGCTACTCCTTAAGAGGATGCTAATATGCATGGATAATTCCATGTCGTACAGCGTAACACTGCTGTCGTCTGTGGGAATGCTAGCTGACGCATGGAGTGCAGTAACATCGGCAACGATACGGAACTGCTTCCAGCATGCCTTCCGCATATCAGGCCACACCAGTGATACCTTGCCTGACTGCGCTCGAAATGAAGGTGAAGACTGCCTCCAAATGGAGAGCGATGAAGCAAGGCTAGTGCTTTCTGCACTCCAAGCACACAACATAGCTGCTGACCTCAGTGAATTTGCGGCTGCCAATGATAACCTCTGCGTATGCAGGGAAGACACCCTGGACGACTTGGTGGCTGAGGTGCTGCCAGCACAGTACAGCAGCGAAAGTGAAGAGGAATCAGAAGAGCAATCCTCTGTGACAGCAGCACAGGCGTTTCACTACCTTGCCGAGGTCCGCAAATTTCTGACTGTAGAAGAAAATTCTCAAGAACAACTGGCTGCTCTTAATGGAATAGAGAACTTTGTTCTTAATGCACATGTAAAGAAAAAACAATCAACAATTCATGATTTCTTCAAACGGTCTAGTCAGCCATAGATTTCCATTAAACTTGTTCTGGATCCTTCACCTCTGCTCTGTTTTTACTGTGTAATTAAAGAATGAAATGTTTAAAATATGATTTAAGTGGATAATTCATTGTAATGTGCGCTGTAATCTTGCTCAGAGTCATATATGCGAGAACTTCCGATAATTCAAACTTCCTGATAATTCAAACAAAATCCTGGGGTCCCTTCGAGTTTGAATTAACGAGAGTCTACTGTAGACTGTTCACCATTACATCAATAATATACAGGTTAGCAATGCAAGCCATCAAATTAAAGCTGCAAGCATAGGCAGAGAATAATGGCATTTTGGGAGAACTTCAGAATGGCTACAGAATAGGTAAGCGTTTGGATGATAACTTGTTTGTTCTTACTCAGTGTGTTGAAATATCAAGAGTAGAAAGCAGACCGCTACATATGGCCTTTTTAGACATTACAGGAGCGCATGACAATGTAGACTGCAACATTTTGTGAGAAATTCTGGAAGGGGAAAGCTTAGGCGACGATTGTATGCAGCTTTTGAGAGAGATTTACCTAAAAAAAAAATACCACTTGCATTCAATGGGAAGGGATGAGGAGCGAGGAGAAAGTTGATATCAACAAGGGACTTAGGCAGGGATGCCCTTTATCCCCACTGCTGTTTATGATGTACATGGTGAGGATGGAAAGGGTACTAGAGGAAAGTAATATTGGGTTTAATCTCTCATACAAACAGGGAGGTACAGTAGTAAAGCAGCAGCTTCCAGGTTTGTTTTATGTAGACGACATTGTGTTGCTAGCTAACAAGCAAAGTGATATGCAACATCTGGCTAATAATATCTGTGGATAGGAAGGCAACAATTTAGGTTTGAAACTTAGTGTTAGAAAATCAGGCGTTATGGTATTCAATGAAAACAGTGAACAGACAGTGTCAATTCAGGGCCCGGAAATACCTCGGGTAAAAGAATATGAATACCTTGGTATATGGATAAAAGAAGGCAACAGATATATGGAAACACAGGAAAAAACAATAACAGTAAGAGAAGAGAAATGCGGCCATAACGGAACAGTGCTATGGGGATACAATAGGTACGAGGTGCTCTGGGCTATGTGGAAAGGTGTAATGCTTCCAGGACTTACTGTTGGAAATGCGGTTGTACAATCAAGACTCGATGGCAACCAAAAGTCAGTGGGACCCCTTGCATTGGGCACTCATGGGAAGACTACAAATGAAGCTGTGCAGGATGATATGGGCTGGACAAGTTTTGAAGTGAGGGAACCTCACAGTTAAATTTATTATTAAGAACGCCTGTGGAATATGGAATCAAGTAAATGGGCTGGGAGAGTTCTCAGGTATTTGTACAGGAAGAATGTTGATTCACAGTGGAGGAAAAGAACTAGCAAGCTTACCAGCAAGTATGCAGCCTGTAGGGTGAGCAACACAGCAACAAAGAACATCAAGCGGAAAGTCAGAGAGGCTGAAATAATCTCATGGGAGGCGGCAATAGAAAAGAAACCTGTCACGAGTAACTACTTAAGAGGAAAAAAACGAAATCAGGAAAGAAACAATTTATGATAACTCAAAGGGAAGCTCATTACTTTTCAAAGCGAAATCAGTATGCCTTAGAACACGTACCTATGAAGAGAGATACAAGAAGGAAGAAGAAGCATGTGCTTGCTGCGATAAAGCTAGGGAAACGATGGAGCATGTTTTACTAGAATGTGAAGACATCTGCCCAGCGGTCGATTTAGGCACCACTGGCCTCCTTGAAGCCCTTGGGTTCAGCGAGAGCAGGGGGAAAGTAAACATGTCCGCAGTAGAGATTAAGAAGAGGCAATCGGAAGATTCGTGGAAGAAAAGCAGGGAAACGACAAAAAATGGAGATGTAAAAAAACAAAGTTCACAATAGAGGGTCAGATAATTTGGTTACGAGAATTCATCATTTTTTTTTTTAAACCTAGGTAAAACACTAGGCAGTATAATAGCAACATCTTGGTGGCGCAACCCACCGCCCTGTTCCAAAGGGGACGCTTACAACATACATCCATCCATCCATCATGAAGGGCGGCGGGCGGTGGTGACGACTGGTGACCCAGCGCACGGCGTTTACGTGGTAGGTACCGAGGTGTAACCATGGTCAGCACAATCCTTTGGGTGTGCATATTAAAGGTTGGTTGTCTGGCACTAGAATAGCTGTCGGCTGTAATGCCTGCAAATATCCACTGAGCTGTGATGAAGGTTAGTGGCCTTCCAGATCGGCACGTACACACGAGGAAAATTTCGGAAGCCATGCAAGGTATTGCCCAGTGGTTCTGCCAGCGACATTTGGCGCTCGTGACAGACACTAGTGGAGAGGAGAAAAGGTTTGGCAGCTGGTTTTCCGCTCACGTGGCAGGCATCTAGTAAAGGAGACAATGGGTCAACATAGTGACAGCACTTGTGTACTTCGGTTGGCTACTGGCGCGGCTAATATCGGTTGCGATACTGACTTTTCTAGATGGCGCTAGCTATGCACCATATATATAATTTTCAATTACAAACTGGCACGTTTATTAAAATCCTCGAATTTAAGCCGACCCTAGAGTTTGGTATATGATTATTTGAAAAAAGCTATCGGCCTAGGTTGAAATAAAGATGGTGGTTCTAATATACAGATATAAATGCCCCAGAAAGTGGATGAGAAAATGGCACCACAATAGCTCAAATTGATAAGAGCATCGCACGCGTATTGCGAAGACATGGGTTCATACCTCACTTGTGGTCAGTTGTTTTTGTGTCCACTTTCATTTCCATCTGTTTATTAGTTTTGAAATTCAAGCAAGAACTATGAATAGTTTCCCCTATGTTCTCCGTGTCATTGTTTGTTGGCTTCTTACGATTTGACTAATAAAAATCGGGTTCCTCGGTTTCATTTTTTCTTGTTCATATAATTCAAATACACATACACACTCTTAACTCTCTGATCCCCTCTCTGCTCCTACCATGCAACCAGCTTCCGACACTTCACAGATAGACACGCACACTTTTTTTCAACTGAACACTCCTAATGCTAACGCCTTAAAACAATTTGTTTGTGGGACTGAAATTTTACATGTATGTTTGAGGTTTCATTCAATTCTTAAGCAAGAAATACAAGTTATTACCTTGCACTTAAACTTGTTGGCATTGTTCTTCGTGATTATCTTCTCAAGCGCTGCTGGCACAAATATGTCACAATCTTCATAAATCAGGTTCTCACCCTTGTAAGGCTCAGCACCGGGAAAGCCATTGATTGTGCCATTGTTCTGGGCAGAGAACAAGATCAAGGTGTTACACTCATGCTGTTATATGTGTAAGAAAGAAGGTTTGCCTCTAGGCATAAGGTGGCCAGGCAGTCAAGCAACTTAAAGGGACACTAAAGGTAAATACTAAGTCAACGTGTAGCGTTTGCATTCCATTCCAGAAACCACGCAACGCTTGTTTCGTGCCAAAAAAAAAAATGGTTTATGAGAAAAGTGCACCTGAAGGATCCGAATACCTTTTTCGAAATTCAAACCTCCTGCCACCCAACCGGGGGAGTGGCGACATTGCATATGCCATTACCCCCATTTGCTGCCGTCCTTGAGTAAAACGGTGCCCGATAGACGGTGGTACCAAGCCAAGACAGAGCGGTGGATTTGCTGCTGCAGCTGCTTTTTGGTCAAGTGGCGTAGACCGTTTGGGCATCCCGCAACATCACATAGAAGTTGAATTCTCTGCTACTTGTAGTTTGTGCGAGTATTGTGAGCCAGCAAAACGAGCGCAGCGCTATGCGATGACGAAACTACTGAAATCCAAAAGTGCAGGCGGCGCGGAGTCGAGTGAAAACGAAACCTTCGACCACCCCATCGTTGTCAAAGGTAATTTCAATTAGTTTTTTTTTCTAAAAATGAAATAGAACTGGACAAGTAGCATATTATTTCGTCTTACAATACAAGGATGTTTTCAATTAGTGGTTGAGTACTAGTGACAGAATTTAACTGAGGAGTGCTTTCGTCATTGGGCAAGTACTTGAATGTCCCTAATCACGTCCTGCATTTACCCCGATTTCTCAGTTATTAAGGCTCTGTTCACGATAATATTCATGCCTTAGAGATTCTCGAGCACTAATCTATCACTTTAGCTTGACTTAATATTTGCCTTTAGTGTCCCTTTAAAGAACTACACAAGTCTCGCACTTCTATATTCTTCTTACCAGAACATTCACTGTGACACCCATGTCAACATTATTTATAGAAATACAACATGCAACTCTTCATCTAAATGCCTACAAATAGGACTGACATTTTAGAAGCACACATACAGGTGCAAGGAAAGCATAGCAGCATGAATTAGCACAGCACAAAGAGAAAATAGCTGCAATCTTTATACCTGAACAAACTAAGCCAGTAACAAGTGCTTTTAGACATATACAATTTCCTTCCAGTTCAATCTGGCAAACAAAAACAGCTTCGCTGACTGTGACTAAGGATACTCAGCATGGTGAACTACTGTGAACAAAAATGTAGAATTGATCAGGGAAAAAATTGTATCCCCCCCCCCCTAAAGACTTCTACTGTAATTTTTTTATTTCATGCTATACAAGAATATTTTTGCTTCATAACAACATAAATGGTTGATCAAAGCAGTTCTTTTGACATTTGATTAGCTCACTGTGGTACTGCCTCAACACCACAGTGGCAAGCAGTCTAAGCACACTGTAAACAATATATTTGCTTGGCATGAAAGTTATGCATGTTAGCAGTACCTTCTTTCAGTCATAGGCAAAGCCAACATTTTTGTTTCGGCTGTACGTCTCACTATGTATTATTGCACACAGCATATGACGTATATGCTGCGATGTTGGTGTTAAGCCACTAACCACATACTGAACCACATAAATTGCAAGAAACCGAATTTCTTGAACTAAAAACACTCAGTTATGATTAAAGAAGCATCTTGCACATACACATATCTTTATTATGCTGCAATTGGAATTTTAAAGATTTAGAAATTGTACAATCGACCACACCAACAAAATGATACAAACTTTTCTTCCTAGAAGTTAAAGTACTGTTAACACTTAAAATGCGCGAGATGCATGTCTTATGGCACTTCTGTTGCTTTCCAAATACCAAATTTGTAAATCTTGCATTGAACAAGCTAGCAATTCATATATGCATATGTGGTGCAGCTAAGATGAGTTGATTTTAGCACAGCAAAAATGTTGCGACAAATGAAAGGGCTTTTGTAATAGTCACGCTAAACATGATTCCTCCCTAAAAAGCCACATTCCGGAGATCTTAGTCGCCAACTGGCAGAGCTAAGCAAAAGATGCATGCAAATGTCCAAACCAGTATGTTGATCATTCCTAGGAATGTCCATGTTGAGCCACTTAAGAAGTGCAGACAAGACAGCACTTCAGACTGGTACGCACGGCTGCCACATTTTTACCAGCACTAACAGCTGTCAATAACAATTGAATTAAAACAAGCAGGCCACAGCTGTTCTGTTACTGCTACTTGGAATGCCATGGCATCAGTAAAGGTTATTCAAATGTACACCCCAAACAGGATGGTTATGTCACAGAATATGTGTCACGAGGTAGAAAATTAGCTTAACGAGTCCCTGCAACACCTTTTATAAGAAAGTGCAAATTGTGCCTGGTATTTAAAGAGCACTTCCTCAATCTTTTCCGACAGACAGTTTCTGAATGCACATTATATGAACAGTCATTGGAAATAATATGCTGCCACGCCCTTGCACCCTTAATCCCTTTGCATTTAAAGAACTGCGCTCAGGGCTGTTCTGCCATGCCCACACAGAGTGATGCCCCCATGCTTTTCCCATTACCACAGTGAGTTTATGCATCAGCATGACCTGGAGAAGGTCACTCTGTGACCTTC
Source organism: Dermacentor albipictus (assembly GCF_038994185.2). NCBI lineage: Eukaryota > Metazoa > Arthropoda > Arachnida > Ixodida > Ixodidae > Dermacentor > Dermacentor albipictus. The sequence continues at coordinate 107,546,088 of NC_091821.1, forward strand.
TTACACCCGTCCTCCCAATTCCCTCTCTCTCAATGGTCATAACAGCGCAGAGCTATTTATTTATCACTAAATGGTGCCACTGCCTCATCAGTAATGAGATTTCTTTACTTTAGCTTCTGCTAGAGGCACTACTTAATTGCAACAGCTAAGATTTGCAGCTGATGGCCACTGATTAAATGTCCATACAAGTATGCAGGAAATCGAAATAAATTTTTTAAAGGCGAAGGAAAATGCAGATAGTCTTTTAAACAAAACTGTAATGTAAGCTAACTGCTGCAACTACAGGAACAATATTAGGCTCAGATATTTACCACAAGATTTTCTAACTAAGCAGGTTTGTTTACTGTCTTCACAAAGTGTTGCTGAGCCCCATTAAGGTGCAAGTAACTGACAGTCACTATGAAACAATTTCACAATGGCCTCAACAACCAGCTGCATAACATTAACCTATTTTATTTAGTGACTGAGAAGCGGCTTCAATTCTTAGCAACTTCAAATGGTACTTGACCATGAGTTACTCTCAAAAACTGCACTGGATTTTTATTTGCACAACTAGGGGCCCCCTTCACAACTCTGAGTTATAGGGCCCCACCTTTATACTATACCCAGTGTACTCATCACGTGATCAATAAAAGAACTTGAACTGGAACTTGAATCCCATCATACCTTTCCCAACACTACTGAAAGCTGCTCTAACATTACTCTGCATTCCAAATGGCTGCTCCAATGTTCCAATAGTGCCCCATCATACAAGATATGGGCAAAGGCTGGTTCCTCACCGACATGAAAACAATGTGAACTAAGATCGTAATGTACATATGTAAAAAGCGGCGAGGAACTTAAAAATATAAAATATGAGTTAAGTATGCTTTACCGTAGCAGTTTTTATCACTTGTTTCTTCTTATGTGATGTCCCACTAGAGATGAGCACTCTTTCACACAACAATTTAGAGGAGGGTCTAGGGTTATGACAGCCAGTGTCGGATGTCACCTGCACACAGGCTTCTACCACGGTTGGCAGCACTGGTTTTGCCACCCATCTCTCAAGCTTCAAGTTTGCTGTACTCGGGGACAACTTCCTGTGCCTATGCAGCGGAAGCTACGAGTATGAGGGGCCGGCTTTCACAAGCGCGTTGTTATGGGCAAGCATAGATGCCAGCAGAAAGCTGCCACACACACTTGCGAGCCAGAAACACAGGCAATCACGGTACTAGACCTCTAGAACAATGTAGCAATACGGCTGCGGGTTTTATTCTGGACACATGTTAAAATCCGCCATGTTGTTCAAATCTCAAAGTCGCGTAATCTGATTAGCAGAGAGCAGCCTGAGAGCCTGCTCTCAACCAATCAGATGAGACAACCTTGAGTTTTCAACAATATGGTAGATTTCAACAAGTATTCAGAATAGCTCACCCGTAATCGCGGATACGACCTTCAGCGTACCGATACTGATCATGCTGCTCGTGCTTACCGCACTTAGTGGAAGAGCTCTTCTCCAGTCGTCATCGTTGCGGGCATCTATTCCAACGTGGTCGTGGCTTTTTCTTTTACTTGATTTCATTATGTTTTTAAGATGCTGCATTTTTCTATATGTGCAATATTTGCCCTAGTACAGTGCCTACATGTCTGGCTCATTTACACTTTCAAAACGTTACATTCTTAACAATGGTGCGGTGTGACCGAATGTCCCGCATGCAGGCGAGGCCGGTACGAGGCTACAAAGCCAAGGTAAGCCCCGTGCACTCTAACGCTAGAGGGACGACGATGCGCAAATAAAAGCCTCGTGGGATTTGGAGTAGTGCTATCTGCTGGAGATGGCTGCGAAAAGAAAGGCTGAGTAGCCGTCTGTGCTGTCGTTTTTTTCCGCTAAAAGTGACTGAAAAAGTGACCAGTGATGCCAAAGAATATATGCAGCTGGAGGCACCCGATGTGGATGCTGTTGAGCAGCTGACATCATCCATGTCGAAGAGACCGAAATTGAGTGCACATGACGGTGGCAGTTCAACCTCAGCCTTGAAGCAACGTGCAGTGCACCAAATAGTGGCGAAGACACCAAGCAAGCATCAGTCTTCAACACATCTTGGATTTGTAACCATCCTTAGTTTTTCTACATCAAAGGTTGGATGTTTTGCAAGGTGTGCATAAAATACAACAAGAGGCCGTTCAAGAAGCCTGTGTAGAATGAAGAGCCATGCAAGAGGATACGGTTCGGAAGGGTCATACCTTATGCTCCCACCGCACATGGTATACTGCGAGAGACTTTTCAGCTAAGAAACTTATCCAAGACACAACTGAGTAATGGACTGCCTCATTCGTATGCATGTCAAGGGCCTGACATCAGTTAACAGCTACGCATATGATACGGTAGTGGAAAAGTGGGCCAAGTTGATGAATCAGAGGCTTGAAGCTAAGAAACTTAGCTTCAAGCCTCAGCATAGTATATGCGAAGCGCAGAAATACAAGCCTCTTCCATTGTTGCATTGTGTGATTGCACTCTAATGTCTGTTGCATTGTCATTATTCCGTATGTGCTAGTGCCTCCAGCCCCACAGTCCCAAAATGTCCACCTCTAAAAATTTTCTGGGAAGAACCCTGCCTGCACATATATGCTGCCAGTGTACTGTAGCTACTGCATACACACCAAGCCTAACTGCTATTAGGATGATAAAACATTCTATTATCATTCACAAACATAATTTTAAAAACATGAACCATGGAAGGTTTTTCTGGTAAAAACCACATTTTTTCAAAAATTCAAAAGAAAGAAAAGAAATACCCAAATACCCAACTTATGGCACCTAAATTTAGGAAAATACAAAAGTTGAAACATAGAGCCAAAAACATAAACTACAAATATCAGTTCAGAGGTACTAACAGTAGTGAAAGACAATCCTTACAATTTTCCACTCTTCAATCTCCTTTGGATCAATGCCATTAGGGTTGAAGATTGCGCCATCCACTTCCTGGATGCCAATGCATCGAGCACCAGCTCTTGTTAAGTAGCGTGTGCAATGAAGTCCGACATTTCCAAGGCCCTATAAGAGAGTTGCACCTTGTGAACAGAAGCACAAAACACACATGTAAAAAGCGCATTCAAGGCACCTGTCTGCCGACTGCCATATAAACTGGGATATATAAGTACAAGGAATTTTTTTTTGAAAAAGCAGACTAAAGTCACCGCTCATTTCATAAAGCAGCCCTTAGCAACCTGCAGCGTGCATGTTGGCGAACGCATAGTCAAACCTGCGTCCACATCCAAATGTGATTGCTGGCATTTTTTGTTTCTTGTCATTGGGTCTTGTATGCGCTCTTCCGATCAACCTCATGTGTGTGTGTATGTATGTGTGGGAGGTTTTTTTTTTTTTTTTTTGTCAGGTGAGCAATGAGTAGAGGCATGCAGAGAGTTTTCAGCAGCGTTCAAGAGGTGTAGATATTGCCGAAATATATGGCAACACGGCCGCTCAGCGCCAGTTTGGCATTTCTGAAAAAAAAGTGTGTGATATTAGCGGGCACAAAAAGGGGAAAACTCAGCATGCAACCTACAAAAAATGTCATTTCATGGGCATCGTGCAGTGCATCCACAGATTAAGGATGCACTTGCAGACTTTGTACGTGGCACTCGCTACTGGTGGCAGTGCCATTGTAAAAATTAATGCTTCTCAACAACCTTTTTTCTAGTTTTATTTCACTTCAAGAAGTGGACCTATCGTGCCACTCAACCTATATTCCTGTTCATACGGTATTTTGATACACCACATTAACGTCATAGAGGTGTGCAAGAAATTCTTACCTGGACAATGAATGTCTTTCCACCCCAGCCAGGGGTTGTTCCAATCATGCTCATGAAGCTTGCTTCATTGATGAAGTTGTCGATACCGTGGAAGACACCCTACGGAGGTAAAACACAGAAAACAAGAAAACAGTTGCACATGCTAGACATGAAATATCCAAACCCGAGACTTGCCAACCAGACAATGAAGAGAACTTACTCGCCCAGTGGCAGATACCCTGCCATGAATGCCACCTTGGTTGATGGGTTTGCCAGTGATACAGGCATGAGAGTTCAAATCACTATGTCCTGACAAAGGAAAACATAAGACTCAAGTAAGCTGGCTCAAAAAGAGATCAGTCATAAAAATAAGGCACTTGAACAATTCGACAATTCAATATAATACAAAAAATAAACATTTCATCTTTAATAAATGGCATCATATATTAAAATATATACCAAGCAACCACAATAGCAATGCTAGCAAATAAGGTAGCAATGCTTTGAAAAACAGCACTTAACCAAAATGGTGCAGTATAGTTGCAACAATAACTATAGCTACTATTAATCTAAACTCCAAAAAACTGTACTAAAATTACTACAAAAGCCAACTTCCCCACTGTGTGCATATGCTTGCAGTGAAGCCAGCCGATGAAGTTTCGTGAGCAGGCTTTCCCACACACATACCACTTGCTCTAACCAAGATAGCCTCGTTCCTGCTCAAGGCAAATAGCTGCTAGGTTTCTACATCCCATCCCAAGATGCATTGTGGGCTATGCAGGAAGTTAAATGGAGAGCTCTAGATTATTTCTGGCCTCCTGAAATACTTTATGAGCACTTAAATAGGCACACAAGTCCTCCTGAAATACTTTATGAGCACTTAAATAGGCACACAAGTGCATTCACATTCTTGCCCATCAAAATGCCACTGCTCCAGCTTGTATTCAGGCCTACAACTCGGAAGAGAAATAATGAGACTGACGCTACTATTCAAGTGATGCCAGTTCCTACCGATAGTTTGAGAGTAGGTGTCGGCAATCCAGCTCATTTCTCTTTCACCAGTCCCCATGTCAGGTGCTGGCACATCAACTCCAGGACCTAAGGGTAGAATTATATATGTATGGTCAATAAAACAGTATTCGTGAGAAAATAAATTCACACAGAAACTCCTGTCGGAGTTGTCTAAGTATGCATAAGCATTGTGCCACTTGCTTATCTTCACGCAGCCCAGTGTCGTTATCAATGTATTGAAACTTGATCCAACCAGTATAAACAACAGCGTTGCGGTGACACGAACTGCTGCAGACGGCAGCACAAGGTTGACTGACGACACAAGCAAACTACTGCAGGTGGCAGACAGCACCAGGTGCGCTGATGACGTTCCAATCATTATTATAATCATCCAATCATCCATCCGCATCAAACTACTGTAAACTGTACTCCGGCGGCAGCTGCGTATGCGCGGCCGCACAAGAAGTATCCTGAAAGCAATCGGCAATGGGGAGAGAGTGCACGGAGTGCTGATAACTTCATGTGTGCCGAGTTCTCGCTTAGTTCACATTAAAGCAAGACGCAGCACGAAGGTGAATTCACTCGCTACTGCGGGCCCCATCTTGAAAGCGATCGTCTTGCATGATGGATGGACAGACAGTTGGACGAGTTTCCTCATTGGATAGGCATAGAAATGCTTACGAAATTTTAAAAAAGGAAAAAAAACTGCCATTTTTTATGTAACAGTCTACAAGTAATTAGGCTAGTGAGTAACATTGGTCCCAGTGAGTCAATGATTAACAGACATAATTCACACAAAAGAATAAAAACCTCTATCTTATTTATATTTTCCTTATACATTTCACAATTCTCTCAGAACAAAATGATCGAAAGGAAGGAGCTCTACATTTTAAATGGAGTCTTATCAACCATGTGTGCTAAACACACAATACAGGGTGACCGAAAAATACTGTAATGCAAACAAACAAAATGGGACGTGCTTTATTTGATTCAAAAAGCCATTCAATGTCCACCTTGTGCTTTGATGATACAGGCTTGAAGACGTTTCCGGAAATTCAATATAGCCGTAACATTTTCTGGAGCGATTTCGACCCAGGCTTTCTGCAGAGAATGTATAAAACATTTGACGGATTTGTGCTTGAAAGAGCACGCTTTTTACTCCAGGATTCCCCAAACAGCGAAGTCCATTAGACTGAGATGGGGGGGGGGGGAGGGAATTTGACAGCCAAATGTCTTTCCCCAGGAAGCCAGGAAGGTTTGCCTCAACCCACTCATGAGTAGTCTTCGCTCCTTGGGCAGGGGCCCAGTCCTGCTGCAGCCACCAGTCAATGTTTTGTGCATTCTTTCGATCCCAGGGAATGACAGCACCCTCCAGGATCAGCTTGTGGTAGGTTTCCGCATTGAGTTTGACCCCTTTCGGCAGAAAAACGAGTTCGGTCTTGCCAAGGCACGAAATTCCGGCCCACACCATGGTACTATTGGGAAAATAAGTTTCTTCCACACTGACAGTTCGCAAAGAACCCTTCAGAAACAATTCAGTTATTCTGGGAATTCCAAGCAGGCTCAACGGTGAAAAATCTTCTCATCGGTAAACAGAATCGGGCTCAGGGCTCCACCATGGCTCAGCTGCTTCACCCTGCAGCACTTTTCCAGCCTGAAGGCCTTCATTTGGTCCGTGAGCAACTGTCCTTTTGCTGGTTGGCACATCGTAAGCTTGAGATCGTCTTTGACAAGGAGCTGCATGGTCGAGTTGCTAACTCCGTGCTCTCAGGTGAGTTTTCTCTTCTCAGTGGATTTCTCACAATTTTCTTGCCGACTCCCAATTTCAGCTCCCTGGTGCTTGCCGTTCAAGGCCTCCCCCTTCGTTGCCGGTCCTTGACGCCCCCTCTCTCCTGAAACCATTTGACGAAGCGATGAACTTGAACACGCTGCAATTTGAGCATCTTCGCTATCTGTGGAATCATCATCCCCTGCTCGAGGTGGGCAACGACTGTGTGGTGCAACTCTTCAGAGACCATCTTTCCTAAAAAAACGGGACACCAAGAACAATAAAAATAGTAGTGCTATATCAAAAAAACTCAAAGAACTCAAATTGAATCATTTTAGTCCTGAAAAATTCAAACAATATAAAATAAAACAAAATTCAAAGTGTGTTCCAGTATTTTTTCAGTCACCCTGTACATAACAAGTTTCTTAATGGAGTAGGAAATAAAATGTTAATGAACAGGGCAATGCAAATGCAAGCACCATGCCAGCCTTTTTTTTTTGTATACAGCACACAATAAATAGGCAACATGCTCCAAACATATATAACAAGAGACAGCTAATGTAACCTTCACATACAAGTTGTTCAATGCACCTGCTTACCAATCCAAAGTACATCACGAAACAGGTTTACCAACCTAGAATTTCATGACGAAGTATGAAACCCACCTAAAAAGCCCTTTTTTGCCAGTTGCAAAGCGAAATTTCGAGTGATTTTCTCAAGCTCAAACTCGCTGAACTCCCTCGGGTTGATCTTCAGTCCTGCTTTGCCACCACCAAAGGGAACATCCACCACGGCACACTTGAAAGTCATCAGGGCAGACAGAGCCTTGACTTCATCTAGGCTCACATCTAAGCTGTACCGAATACCTGCAAAGAGGTGAAGCACACGTAACAAGTTTGGCAACGTTTAGTCGGCAGAAATCAAAAGCAGGAGTGTTCTAGCAAGAGACAAAGGTACAGTGAAAACTACTAGACAGGTAAATAAAACACTCTCTTTTTTAAAATAGTTATCTAGAGGCAGTCATTACCTACTATGAAGCAGTGTCAGCTGGTTAAGGGTGAAAAAGAAAAAAAATATGTGTGCAGAGCAGCATTCACAATGTTAAAGGCGGCATCAGGATATTACTGCACTTGACTATCTACAAATTGAAATCATGCAGCCATACTTTATCAAACTAACACAAGCCTACTTTTGGTATTTCGACTATTATAATGTGCGGCATATATGCAGGTTAACACATCACTACAAATATTGTTTCAATTTCAATTGCTGCGTAGAAAACAAAGCAAAATTTGACGACGACTTTTGGTATACACAGCTGATAATGGGCTATGACATACAGCAATGTATGCTGCTGTGTTTCTTTTTTTTTCCAACAGCTACCTAACATGTATAACCATCACCTTGTTAAGGGCCGTGACATTGAGATTGGCGTTTTAGGCCATACGTAAAACTTTTCTGCTATATTACTGACTCGAGCTAATTAGAGTTAAGACTCTACTCATAAATATTACCGCAGAAAACCGCGGCGCACTATCTATCCCCGGTCCCGCAAGCAAGGTAGAGCACTTTAAAAACGGATAGAAAAGAAGAGAAAAAAATTGGATAAACGAACTTTTGTAGGTCGTTCTCCGAATTAAAACACGTGTGTGGCACATGGTCTGTCAGGAAAGAGTGGGCCTTGATGACCTAGAGCTACCGACGCAGAGGGTCATTTGGTGATAAAGAACGTAGTTGACCTCCACATGATAACGAAAATTGAAAAGGAAATTGCTTGAAGAGTAAAAGTCTCAACGGCAATGGCTTCCTTTTTTATTTAGCTGGCGAAGTGGCTATCTATCATGATGCTGTCTCCTTGATAAAAAGCAACGAAGAATAACGAGAAGGCGCAGAAGAGCTCGCGTAGAGAGGGAAACTTTCTTAGCACCTGGATGGGTCGCAAAAGCTGTGCTCTTTGGCTTCGCAAACGTGCGCGGCATTTTTCCTTTTTTTTTTCCGAGTGGCTCACATAGCGCTCGCCAAATCCAGCTTGAAACAGGTGGCCGAACAGAGGTCCCGTCCGGAAACCCGTTGGAGCTGGACCAAACGAGTCACGCGCGCTCCACGACCGCCTGCGCATGCGGCGTATGCGCATACCGCGACGGTCCGTGCATACAACGATCACGCCCTTCGGGAAAGCAGCCTCCTTGCACCTACCTCCTTTGCAGGGCGTCCGGTGATGACTGTGCTGTGCCCGCCACCCGTTGATCATCACGTATTCCCCATTGTCCCTCTTCAAAGGGAAGGACACCTCAAGCACCGCATGGCAAGGTCCGAGAAGGGCGAGATACCCGCGAACCTTCTTGCGCTTCTCCTCCAGACTAAGCTTCCCTTTAAACTCCTCCACTAATTTGTCCTCAACAACTTGCCAGCCTCGATGGTAGAAGTACTCGACCATGTGAAAAAACGAAGGATCCTCCGAGTCCTCTACGTATTGAAGATGTTCGGGCATCTTGTGGTCCGAATAACTCCGCCTTTGGTATTGTGAAACCATGGGCGCGATCGCCGACTTCACGGTCTTCCGACATATTCCTGCTTGGCCGTACACGTTCGCAAGTTGCCTCAAGGTGACTGCTCCGCACTTCAGCATCTTGAAAGTGTGTGCCTCCGGTCACTGCAAACTGAAATCTCTCACACTAAAAAAAAAAAGTAGCTAAGACGGTCTAACTCCTCCACCCATACAGACCTAACTTTCACTTTTTGGGCAGGGCTTGGCAACTGGATACGATTAGTGCCAATCCAAATATATACCTCATTAAATATACAAGGGCACGGCAGCGCCAAAACGGCCAAGTGTTTAAACAAACACTCAGGACTGCATTATTTTTTACGGCTGTGTTTAAGAACTTAAATAACAAATTTTTCCGAATAAAAACAATTTTCAAGTGCCCAAATTATACAGTGTGCGAAATAATACTATTTATTTTCTGTCAACAAAGCGCGCGAGATCTAAAATGCAGGGTCCTGAATATTTGGCTGCGCGTGTTCAACAAAAGATTTTGCGTTCACCGCTGCAGCGCTCTTGCTCAAATTTTGCAGAACGATCAGATTTTGACGTTTACTTCGTTTCGTATAAACCTTGGCGCAGTTAATTCCCTGGTTTCAAAGAAAAAAAGTGGAAATTCGCCTGCGCTTATGGTGAAGCAAGCTGCAGCCGCGACGGAGCAAGCATAAACTTGTTTTGCCACCTGTTGTCATCTGCAAAAAGGAGCGTTTCAGGCAGGGCAGTGGCCTGTTCCAGGAGCGGGCAACACGCGGCAGCCCTCCCTTAAACGCTGCTTTCTGCAGATGACGGCAGGTGGCGACAAAAGTCTGTGCCAGATCTACACTCTTCACTCTTAAAACGGTTGCACCCTTTGGGGTGTATATTTGTCCCACAACAATAATCGTCATCTGCCTTGCTTGCGTTTCCTTTCTTGAAAACTCGGCGCTCGCTACTTTCCTGTCAATAACGCTGCGTCACACTGATAACGCGCATGCCGTTCGTGACTGAGAAGTACCGGGCTCGCAGCGTTAAAGAAAGGAAACGCGGGCAAGACAGATGATGATCGTTGTTGTGGGACAAGATACGCCCCAAAGGGTGTAAATTTTTCTAAGAGTGTTAAGCAAAATAACACCCTGATGAAGTATTTGCGGCCACTGACCAAGTCAAGGTGAAAAAACACAGAGACGTTTCGGGACCCGTACGGGTTCCTTGTGTACTGGTCTGTTTTCGTGCGCGGCTGAGAAAATTCTCCAATCGTAGCTATTTTCAGCTCGGCCGGCCGTCTCGTGCCCTGGCCGACAACACGGCCCAGATAAAAAACCTGTGAACAACCAAATCTACACTTTTCCGCCTTCATCGTTAAGCTGGCTTCCCTCAACCGTGAGAACACCTGTTTGAAGTGCGATACGTGTTGTTCCCAGCTGTCCGAAAAAATTGCTACATCATCCAGATATGGCAAGGCGAACTCCTGCAAGTCTTTTAGGACAACATCCATTAACTTAGAGAAGCTAAACGGCGCGTTCTTCTCCCCGAAGCTGAGTGCGAGAGGGCGAAAAGTGCCTACAGGTGAGATGAATGCGGCATAGCGGCTGGCACTTTCTGAAAGGGGAATTAACTTGCCAGTACCCCCGCACGAGATCTATAGTTGAAATGTCTTTAGCAGCGCTAACTCTTTCAATTCGTTCCTCAATGTTGGGTATCGGGTACAGCTGATCCCTAGTGATGGCATTTAACTTCCTGTAGTCAACACACGGACGAGGGTCCTTGTTAGGGGTTTCTACCAGTATTAGCAGTGACGTGTAGTCACTCTCAGCGGGCTCAATAACTCCCAACTCTAGCATGCGCTGTATCTCTGCCTCCATAATCTCTCTGTCTTGGAGACACCCTGTAAGGCTTTGTTCTTACGGGTTCGGTTGATGTCAGCTCTATTTCATGCATTATTAGTTCGGTTCTATCCGGCCGATCGCTGAATCTGTCGAGATATTCCCCTAACACCCATTTTAGCTCATTTAGCTGCTCGGGTCTAAGAGCGTGCGAGCTTACCGAATGTTTTACTACTTCTTCTAGGCTGATTTCAGAGTTGGAGGTCGCCTTATACTCTTTAAACTTGGTACTAGTGCCATCCTACTCTTTGATGGTATAGTTAACGACTCCGCTCCGCTCTGTATACGGCTTCATCAAATTGCAGTGATATATCCCACCTTCTTCCTGCGACCGGGTATTTTCAGAGCATAGTTAGTATCTGAAAGTTTGTGCAACACTTTAACGGGCTCGTCCCAGTGAACATCAAGCTTGTTCTTTCTTGAAGGTTTGAGGATCGTTACCTGGTCTCCGGGGTTAAACGTAGGAAGCCTCGCATTCTTGTCGTAATAGAATTTGGCGTTCTTTTGAGCTACTCCCATGTTCTTTTCGACTAGTTCTTGGGTTGCGCTTAGCCGTTCCAGCAGATTTAGCACGTATTCAATCACTGTTGGACTCTCTCCTCTTTCCTCACACATCTCTCTTAACATTCTCAGTGGAGAACGGAGTGTCCTCCCATACACTAGTTCTGCTGGCGAGAACCCTGTAGCCTCATGTGGAACCGTTTGCAAAGCAAACAAAGTTGCCGGCAGACAGTTCTCCCAGTCTTCCTTGTGCTCGTAACAGAGCGCACGCAAAACTCGCTTAAGCACTGAATGCCACCTCTCTACACTGTTTGACTGAGGGTAATAGACGGAACTGTGTATCAACTTTATCCCGCGCTTTTGCAAGAATGTGGAAGTCAGTGTGCTGGTAAATACTGACCCTTGATCCGCCTGAATTTCGGCTGGAAACCCAACTCGTGCAAATAATGTCAAAAGCGCGTCTAGTACTTCGGCAGAGCTGAGCTCTTTCAGAGGGATTGCTTCTGGAAACTTTGTAGCCGGACACAGCATGGTAAACAAGTACCTGTAACCCGATTTTGTTTTTGGTAGAGGCCCTACCGTGTCTATCACAAGTCGTCTGAAAGGTTCTGTTATTAAGGGCACTACCTTTAGTGGAGCTTTCCATGTCTCTCCTGGTTTACCCGAGCGCTGGCAGGCGTCGCATGATCTTGCAATATTTTCTACGTCTTTGAAACAGCCAGGCCAGTAGTATTCCATAAGCAATCTTTCCTTTGATTTGTTCATGCCTAGGTGGCCGGACCACCCATTTCCATGACAGAGACTCAAAAGGTCCTCCCTGTACTTAGTAGGTACGACTAACTGATCTAAAATCCTACCCTTTCGATCTCTGTCGATACAACAATCCTGCTCTCTCGTGTATCGTCACGTTGCGCCTAGCAATGCCTTCTTTAGCTGTGTGGTGTAATTTAGCTAAGCTGTCATCATTCTTTTGCTCCGTTGCCAGTGACTCTCTGTCCACACGTAAGAGCTGATCAAAGTTCTTTGAGGCCGGTGACAGTAATGACTCTGTCTCGCTTGCGAGTGCATCAGCGGGCTCTTCCTGCAGGGGTGAACTTTGACACCCTAGCGATACGCTCTCATTGAGCTGGTCAGCTGGCGGGCTTTCCTCGACCGTTTTTTCATCCCTCGAGCGCCTAGCTCGGATTCGGTTATTGAAGTTATCTCTTTTGCTGCTTCCGCTGGAGCAGCTTGTGCATTTTCAGCCGAAAGCGACGCGATTTTACGAGCTTGGCCTCATGTCAATGACTGTACTACGCCCTCTCCCAGTTTAAGCCCTTTGTCACGCAGTAACCGATTCGAACGATTTGAAAAAAATGTAAGGGTACTGCACTGACAAAAATTTGGAAACTGCAGCCTCGGTCACTAGCTCCCCGAATGGTCCACTGATTTTGACTTTGGCCATGGGCAGACACACACTGTGTTCTTCTACAACCTGTTTGATCCATGCTACTTCTCCGGTGAAGTCATCTACCGTCACGTAAGACGGATGGACAATGTTCATCGTGGCGGCACTGTCTCTTAGCACCCGACATGGTTCGCCATTAACTTGCAGGTCGTGAAGATATGGGCTTAAAAGTTCCATATTTTCGTCTTTCTCAACTACGTAGGAAAAAACTACGCTAGGCTTTCTGCAGTTTACAGGTATGTGTTGTGGGGTCTGATGTGGGAATTCTCACACCGTACTCTTGGGACAAAGGAACGACAACACAGTAGTGCAAACGATCACAAGGGCATTTATTGCACCTTTCATACATCAATGCCTGCTAGCCGAGTTGCTATCCACAAAACATGCCGATGGGCGCGCGACAAATCTAGAAGTCCGACTTACCGCGACCGGAAGCGAGCGAATATGTTCGCCCCATGCTGGATCCCAACGCCTGGTCGTTCGCGTGTATAGTCACGCGAATCGTGGCGCGTTCGAAGGCGGCCAGATGTGGCGGTCTCGCAGATGCATCGGTCGCCGCGCGCTCGCGGGAGACGTCCCCGCGGCGCGCCGACCCGCCGGGAAAGAAGGGCGCTGCACGTGCGGCACGCTTCCTGTCTCGAACCCGAGAGCGCAAGCGCCTTCCTTTCGGCGCCCAAGTAACCTCGCGGCGTTAGCCGCGCAACACTCGCGCCATCTCTCGGACTGCGTTTCAACCACATCGACCGCGCTGACGTCACGCAGGCCACGCGGGATTACAGGAGACGCGCTATGCGGGAAAAACACAAGGGGAGGCGCGAGGGTCGCGCATCCCCACAGTGTCCCAGTTTGTGGCATTTATAGCAGCGGATTGGTCTGAAAGATTCGAATTTTCTTTTCTGTTCTTTTGGTACTGTTTCCCCGTTTGATTGCTCCTCGCTACAGGCTCCGGTCGTCTAGTCTGCGAACCCTTTTTGAACGGAAATGGTTTCCGCGGTCCCTTTCAACCATCCCAATTTCCGTCCTCGGCGTTCAACTTTCTACGCGTTGCGTACTCTTCGGCTAATTCAGCCGCCCTTTCCACAGTGTTTACATTCCCTCTATCTCGCACCCATAGTTTCACAGCTTGGGCGATGCTTGTGTAAAACTGCTCCAGACACATGCATTCAATGATCATGTCTCCGCGCTGTCGTACGCTTCCGCGCTTTTCAGCCACTCGACTAGGTCGGCTTTTAAGCTATATGCAAACTCCGGATACCCCTCGCTATCTTTCTTGCCTGTGCTCCTAAACCTTTGCCGAAAAGCTTCGGCTGAAAGGCGGTATTTCTTCAGGAGGCTAGCCTTAACTTTCGCATAATCATATGCATCCTGCGCACTGAGTCTGGCGATTACTTCCGCCGCCTCACACGGCAACATAGACAGCAACCGCTGTTGCCATGTGCTCGGACCGAAGTTCATCTTCACGCAAGTCCTTTCAAAATTGCTTAGGAACAAGTCTATATGTCGGTCCCGACCTCAAATGACTTTAATAGCCTGTCCATGCGGTGTGATTCTGCCTCACTTGATCGTCCCAGAGTCCTTTCTTCCTAACCCGTAGCGCTTACTGGACGGTATCGAGAAGAGCTTCTTGTCTTTGCTGAAACTATTTTGGCATACGAAGGCGCAGCAGGTTACCGTGATAAAAAAATGCCGTGAAGCGACGTAAAAGCAACCCAACCCACGGACCAGTCACGGTTGTAGCTTTGGTGTCCCCGTTGCCGCTTTGGTTTCCTGGAGACGCCGCCAATAATGCGAAAAAATGACGCGTTGTAGCAATTAGTGAAAAACACGATTGAATAAATATATTTACATCCAGCCGCCAACTTGAGACGCTAGGTTCAGCACTATCGCGGCCCGCGCGACTACTGCAACACCAGTCAGAACTTTGCCTCTGAAGGCACGTCGGACAGACTTTCTCGCGCCTGCGGCGCTGGTACTGGGTCAGTCGTCGTTACCGGCGGCCTTTCAGCTACTTGCGTTCAACCGCGGTTGCTAAGGCGCTCGGCCTTCCAGATTTTCAATATCTGCTATAGGCCTGGACCAGAGCGCGCGAGGAGGGGGCGGCATTCTTCAAAGCATGACGCTGTTCTACGAAGTTTAAGGGATTTTACCTCTGCCTACCTTCCTTCTCCTTCCCCACTTCGGTCAACGTCACCCAGACTTACATAGACTTTCCTCTGCCGCGCGCTCAGCATGCACGCTCGTCGTACTTTCGCTAGCTCGAAGCCTGCACCGATGACCTAGAAGGCCGCAGATGACTGCTTGAACTCCCTAGTGAACTTCTTCCAGCAGCACGAAGGCACATAAGGATTTTTAAGGTCATTAGGTGAGATGACATCGTTTGTGGCTGCTCGCCGATTTGCACATAAGTGCCAAACATCCATCACGGGCTGGCTGAAACCAAGCAAGCAGGGGCGTAGCCAGGGGGGGGGCTTATGGGGCTTCAGCCCCCCCCGAAATTTTTTCGTGCTGTCCATGCACCGCCGACCAAAGCGACCCCCGGCGCCGCAAATCACTCTGGATTTTGTCTAGAATGTCTTTTTGACGCTCGAAAAGACATTTAACCGTAAAGATTGCGAACTCGGGCTGGATTTCGTGGCAACACCCATACATCGGCAGTCACATAACGCCAAGCAGTCCCATCCGAGCACAAAGTTTCAAGGGCGCTTTGACTGTGAGCGGGCTCGCCGCGGCATCTCACTGAGGCCACGGAATCTATGGAGCGCATGGATATCAATTGCGAAACTTTATGGGTATAAATCTAATAAGCTCTTGATGTGAAATGTGCATCGACATTTCCAAAGTTGTGCTTTAAATTTTCATTTGCGGAACTTTGTGGGTTTAATGTTGTTTTAAACATTTGACGCCAAAGGTCCATTGACTTTTCTAAAGTCTTACATCGGAACATACACGAGACAAGCCAAATCGACACACTAGCAGACGAGTTGACAAAGCACGCAGCGAGGTCCAATGAGGCGATGCGTTGGGGTGGTTCATTTGTGCCGTCATGTCACATAAAAAATATCAACATTTTTTTTTACTCTACGCCAGAACATCCATGTCAAGACACTAAAGCCAGCCAAAGTAACTACGTTCTTATTTATTTTTTCTACTTTGACTTTTATTCGCCGAGGACACATTGAGCCCCTTCAATTTTTTTTTGTTCTCGCTACCCTACCCGCGGGCTGCCAGAGTGAGCCAGAGCGCATATGTTTTTCTCGTATGGCCCCGACCCCCGCGCGGTGCACTTCGGTGGGCGTTCGGTTTCTCTGGCCGAGTGGATTTTCACCTGACAGAGTTTTGGAAGCTTTCTGGTTAGCAGACGAGAAAAAAAAAACAATGATCGCTCGCCGCCATCACTGTGGGGACTCGAAGCATTGCACCGCGTTCCTTGAGCGGAACCTCTCCGGAAAGTCTTGTTTCTCCGGTGTAGGATACTGAGCAGTATGCGTATGGTTCTCAGTGGGCCAATCGTCTCATGTTTTCTTCGGTATGAATTCCGTAGCCCCATTAGGTGCCCGATGTAGGCATTCGAATCTGGCCAACATAGTTTCCTATGCGTTCTTTTTTTCATTTCGGTGCCTCCACCCCACAAAAAAAAAATACATTGTTGCGGCGCAGCGAATTGTCGCATGGTGAAAGTTCGATTTTGATACTTCTTTTGCGGAAAGTAATGGGCGACGGGACGTTTCAGTTTCCGGATACGTTTATTGTGTTATTGCGAAAGCAATTATATGGACACTCCAGGCGCATTCCTGCCGTCGCCGTCATGTTTCGTGTAAAGTCCAAGGGTGATAAAATCGTGACCACGCGCTGCATGCAGTATGTGCGAGTGAAAGCGTAGGAGGGGAGGTGGAATGGGTGAGCCGACGATGGTGGCTCAGTCTAGTGTGCGCAGAGAAAAGCGGGGAGCAAGCGCGCCACCTTCCGTCGCGCGCAATACATCGGGGGTAGTGGATGGAATGGGGGCGGAATCTAGGATTCTGTGAATCTATGATTGTGCAACATGTTTATTTGCCTTGTTTGACGCATTACATACAGTTACTTTTTCTTACATACATAGACTCATAGGAGACTTATACGTATACTTAAATATCTTGTTGCGAGGTTTTGTGTATACATGCAGTGAACTTTGTTTCCAGTGACACTTTTTTGTCCTTTATCAAACCGTATTTTCGCATTTGTATATCCCATTGTATCTGCATTTCTAATGTACGAGGGTGAGTCAAATGAAAGTGCGCCTACCCTAACCGCGCAATAATGGTTCGGTTCATTATCTGCGAGGCATGCGCGTAGGAGAACGGCATGTCTCATTTACAAAAGTGACACGCAGGTGTGAAGATAACTGTTCTTTAATGCTCTCATACACTGGGTTGAATATGGTTGCGTCACATAATGGACACTTCAAAAGTTGAACAGCTCGGTGTCGAAGTTTTTGACAGCTGAAGGTGTTTCCAAAACAGAAATTAATCGCCGTATGGCTGCCGTTTACGTTGAACACGGCATTTCGTTGACCACTGTGAAGCGTTGGAGCATACGGTTTAAAGGACGTTGTAAAGACATTCTAAGACCGGGCCAAAACCATCGTGCAATCACCCCCCACACAATTTCAAAGGTTCATGAGCTGATGAAACAAGAACGGAGGATAAGCATCGATGAACTGGCAGACCGTCTGAACATCAGTCACGGTTCGGTTCACGCCATAATTCATGAGCTTCTCGGTTATCGGCTCTTTGGTGCGCAATGGATCCCCATGATTTTGATCCATAGCGAGAAGACGGAGAAGTTTCGCGCTGCCTTGACTCATCTGATCGGGTATGACAATGAGGATGACGACTTCTTGTTTGCATTTGTGATCGGGGACGAACCTTGGTGCCACTACTACGAGCCTATACTACGAGACGGCAAAGCTTACAGTGGAAACATTCGAATTTACCACGCCCAAAGAACGCAAAGGCCATCATTTCCGCTGAAAAGGTGTTGTTGACTTTTTTTTTTGGTCGTCAGGGTCCATTACTGATAGAATTTGCTAAATCTTGAGAGGCTATCAATTGTTTCCGATATTGTGAAATGCCAGAACGGCAGTGTGTCGCAATCAAGAACGAACAACATGGAAAATTGACGAATGGGATCATCTTGTTCCACGACAATGCCTGGCCCCACGTCGCTTATGTGGTTAATACAAAACTGGCAAAGTTCAAGTGGGAAACGCTGCAGTATCCGCCATACAGCTCAGACCTGTCACCTTGCGACTTCTACATTTTGGGGCAACCGAAAAAAGAGCTCAAGGGAACCAGATACAGACTTTTTGAAGCAGCAACTCAAGAAGTTTTATAGGACGGGAACCACGCGACTCGTTAGTCAATGGGACAAATGTCTAAATTCTCATGAAGACTACTTTTAAATAAAGTACCCCGTTGTTGGCTCACATTCATTTCACTTGCCCTCGTATATCTTGAAGCGGTCTGCGCTGGACGCATGAAAGAAGACGAAGGAAGGTGCTAGGGGAGAAGTGAGAAGGAAGAAGTTGGAATAAAATGGCGGACGACACCCGTCTCACTTAGATGATGTCATTTCTGTTGCCGTTCTAGTTAGGAACGCTACATTTTGGCGCAGCCGACAGTTTTCGAAGACCAGCGATGCGGGTGACGTTTTTCGTCGACCAGGCGTCATCAGAGTCTGTTGTGTTCACCCGATACCAAGTGCACGGTGAGCCAGCGACGGACCTTCCTCTTGAAGTTAGTTCTACCGCGCTGATCAACGTGGTACTGCAACAAGCTGCAATCAGCCGCCAAGCCCTCGTGCAAACAGGATCGGTGACAGTGAATCTACAACTGCAGACACTGAGCGAACTCGTTCTGGAACCCATACGACGTGGCACCCTCAAAGAGGAAACGCCTGCCGGGAAGGTGAGCCTAGACTTGAGTGTTATGGAACTGCAAAGGAACATTATACAACAGATCGAAATAATGAGAACTTTCGTCCAAGCGCTTAGTCGAGAGCAGTCAGCACGAAGTATTGTTGAACCAGATGTTTTTGAAGGAAAATCGCAAAATGCACACTACTGGCTGTGTTTTTTCGAGTATGCCTGTGACAAGAATCTGTGACACTCCGACGACACAAAGATTTTGCATATGCGCCGCTATTTGGGCGGTATAGCCAGAAAATGGTATGACGTGCAACTCATGGATTATGGAACAACATGTTGGGAACTGTGGAAAAGCAACTTTTTAGGGGCTTTCGAAGGCAACGTAGTAGAAAGATGGGATGCGGCACTGCGGTTCAGTTATACAGGTGGCTCTCTGCTTGAGTACTGTCTTGAGAAGCGTCGCCTGTTGTATTCTGCAGAACCGAAGCTGTCGTCTTCTGCTGTTGTAGCTTTGATAACGCAAGGGTTGTGTATCGAGATCCGTAGTCATGTCCAGCTCAAAGGTCCAAGAACGTTTGATGACCTTCTGAACTTTCTACAGACCTCAGTGCCAAGAATTACATCGAGAAGACAGCCAGATGGTAGAACAGAGCAAGTTGATTCCAATCTAGAGTCGTTGCCGTCAACTGAATGTGAACACAGCTTCATAAACAAATCTCTGGGAAGCGTAAATCATGACTGTGAGGATGGTGAAGAAACAATTACCGCAGTTCACGGCAACCTACTTCCACATAATCTGTCTACCGTGCATCACAAGCCCCAGAAAAAGAGCTTCAGTGAGACAGTATATTTGGTGTCGTCAAGCTTATTGTACGCCCCCATTAAGGTAGATGGCATTGAAGTGAAGGCTCTCGTTGACAGTGGAGCTTCGGTATCTATTATCAACAAGACTCGAGTGGATGCCAGTCGTCTGCACGCTGGTAGAACATTGCGTGTCCAAGCCTACGATGGGTCAGTGACCATGCATAGCGAATGGGTAACCCTGGCTATTGAATTTCAAGGAAATGCTATTACCAGTGACGTATTGGCCATTCCCAATGTCACCTACGATTTTCTTTTGTCCCGTCCAGACATGAAAAAACTTAAGATGAACCTCTATTGGGATGACAAGGTAATGGCCGAAGACACGATAAGAACAGGAGACCCTGGTGAAGAACCTAGTGTATCAAGGCTAATTTTTCACCACGAAGACATCAAGACTAAGTACCCAGAGCTTATATGCATAGGAAGCTACCCTCCAGCAATGAAATCCCATGTCGTTCCTTTCGAGCTCGCAGATAAAACAGTGGTTCGTAGAACCCCCTATAATATGTCCAGAGATAAAAAGGTGTGGCTGAAAAAGGAGTTGCAAGAAATGTTAGACGCAGGTATCATCCGGCCTTCTGTATCCCCATTTGCTTCTCCTATCACTATTGCACCTAAAGAAGACGGGACATTCCGCCTCTGCACAGACTACCGGGCTCTCAATCGTCAAACTGAATTGATACCTTATCCAATGCCGAGAATCGACGACATCATTGACGAAACCGGTGGTTGCCATTGGTTTTCACGAATAGATCTCTGCAAGGGCTTTTGGCAGATTCCATTAAGTGAAGAAACGAAGAAGTACACCGCGTTCATAACCCCATTTGACTTGTTTGAGTACAACCGCCTACCATTTGGTTGGAAAAACTCCCCTGCGTGGTTTCAGAAGATTATGACGGACATTCTGAAACCTTACCTGGGCACATTTTGCAATGTGTACATCGACGACATCATCATCTACTCAAAGACAAAGGACGAACACCGTAGTCATCTTTCAAAAGTTCTTCATGCCCTCAGTCTTGCCCAACTCAAAGTCAACTTCAAGAAAAGTGCGTTCTTTCAAGATACCGTAGTATTTCTTGGCAGGGTGTTTGATGGACAGACTAAAAGCACCAAGCAAGAATCGGTAGAGAGAATCTCCAAGCTGGTAAAGCCTTATGATGTGCACTCCCTGCGCGTTTTTCTTGGCCTTGCAGGACACTTCCGGGCGTTTATCAAAGACTACGCACTGAGAACAAGGTGCCTCACACGTTTAACTCAGAAAGACGTGCCTTTTCATTGGGACGAGAAGTGCGAAGCTGTCTATCGTGAGCTTGTAAAACTAATATCGTCGGACCCCATCTTGCGAATACCGGATTTTTCCTTGCCTTTCGTGCTGAACACGGACGCATCACATTATGCTACCGGTGCAGTTCTATACCAGAAGCCATCCAAACAAGCTGATCAAACCAAACACTACGTCGTGGGGTACTACAGCTATACCCTGAAACCCGCCGAAATCAATTACTGTACCACAGAAAAGGAAGCTCTGGCCGTCTTAAAAGCTGTGCAGTACTTTCGTACTTACCTGGAAGCAGTGGCGTAGCCAGAAATTTTGTTCGGGGGGGGCTACGCCACTGGCCCCATATATATATATATATATATATATATATATATATATATGGGGCCAGTGGCGTAGCCAGAAATTTTGTTCGAGGAAGCTTTATCTCCGGTACTCCTATTTAAATACATGTAGAAGGGGAATTCGTTCTTCCCTGCAACCACTTCACCAAATTGAGGAGGTTTGTTTCATTTAAAAGAAAAAGTTTAATTCTAGTGACTACTGGTTTCGAATTTTTTCTTTAAGTGGTCAATTATTAAAAATTGGCCAAATTGAAAATTTTCAGAAAACGAAACTATCAAGTTTAAAACTCCGTGACTCAACAATGAAAAATGATATCACAATTCTGTGAATTGCATCTAATAGTACATCTACAGCGGACAAAATGGATATGTTACACATGAATCTCAAAAAAATTTAGTATTGTGGAAATACGGCTTGTGCAGAACCCTTGTACACAACGTAACCAATTCACGTAAGATACAAATTGACATAGCAAACTTGTCTGCTTTGCTGTTACAATAGATGCCATTTACAGAACCACAATGTATGTTCTTCATGCATAGCTATTAGTTTGTAAACGACGTGCTTCTATTTTTTCAAACTTTCAAATTTTTCAAAATATTTTAAACAAAATTCAGGCCCTAAATCAAAGTTGTGTTTCCAACAGAACTAGTATTTAACTTTCTCTCTCAAATGCAACGAATTTCAACAAAAGCGATTAGCAGGATTATCTAAGAAAAGCGTTTCTGCGTTTTACAAGTATTTGAATAGGCCGCGTCGGATTGGGCCCGAGCTAAAGCTTCCTCTTAAACAATATGTCAAGGGGTCAAATCCATGAATAATAACTGCATTGTCATTGCCAAAGATTCTGCAAATGAATTCTTGAACGCTACGCACTGTCAAAACAATAAAATATGTATTTTTTCATAAAAGAATATACTCGTATGTGCCAAAAATTTTGCCCATAATAACTGATATCAATGCTTCCATATTTTTGTCTATTTAAGTAAAGAAAATATCACACGAACTTTAGAACTATATCAGTTCGAAACCAGGAAAGCAGTACATGCCACTGATATGAAAAATTAAAAGGCAATGAACTGAACAAGTTGAGGGCAAATATGTTAACGAAACTTTGTCATTTAAGAACCGTGCTTAAATTCTTGTATATATGCAATGGCCAGTGAAAAATCTCAATGACGCTGTAGTTTGTTTTAATGTATTACGCAGGAGCAGCTGTCAGCGGTCGTGTATCGTAAGTAATTGCACCGAAATCATAGTCGCAACAGAGGGCACGTATCAAAACCAGGAATTCTGCAAGATATGTAGCGTTCCTAACTATAGAACGGCAACAGAAATGACATCATCTAAGTGAGACGGGTGTCGTCCGCCATTTTATTCCAACTTCTTCCTTCTCACTTCTCCCCTAGCACCTTCCTTCGTCTTCTTTCATGCGTCCAGCGCAGACCGCTTCACTCTTCCGGATTTCTTTTAATTACACCTCCTGGGGTAATACTTGAATACGTTTCCAATAGCGGCGCACTCCGTTTGGCCCGAGGCTCCGGCGTACCAGACATTCTTCAATATTCCATGCTGGCATGCAGTCTTAATAACTTGAAATGGTCCGCAATATTTTGAATTTGAGGGCACAGCTCCTTTCCTTACAAGGACATAGTCTCCAGGCTGTATGTCCGGTATCTCGCTACTGTACCTTTTATCAAAGTTTCGCTTCATGCGGCGCTTGTAGATCTCCTGTTCTTTGACAGTTTTCCTTACTTCCGCAAGTTCGAGGTTCTCTAGGAGATCTAGCTCACGATCTGCAGGAAGTATGGGCGCTGTACCTGAAGTTACAAAATGAGGGCTGCAGCCTAAACTCGTGGTGTATGATCTGTTGTGATGCTTCACAGCGGCCTCGAGACAGCACTTCCAGCCACCGGCAAAGTCTGGATACATCTTCAGATACTGTTTGATGTCTCGTATGGCACGTTCCGCTAGGCCGTTTGCTGCCGGGTGGTATGGAGAAGAATACCTTATCATGATGCCGTGCTCCTGGGCCCACTTTGATAATTTGGCACTCCGAAAAGCCGGCCCGTTGTCGCAGACGAGCGTCTTTGTGTGTTTAAAACACTCAGCTTTGAGGAGGTCTATTACGCTGTTTGCGTCTTCTTTGCCAGCTTTAGCCGCAATCGTCCGTGTGCACTCATCTATGGAGAGCAAGAAAGCTTGCGTTCGCTTGACTCCTTCCCCCTTCTTTTTGAGCTCCGCGAAGTCCAAATGAATTACTTCGAACGGGATGCTTGAATATTCAGGGTTTGTCATAACGTCTGTCGATTGCTTGAATTTAACTTTGTTCACCTGGCAGAGGTGGCATGTGCGGATGTAATGGCTGATGTCGTTTTTCATGCCCGGCCATGTGAATCTCATGAGCAATTTCTTATAAGTGCGCCAGAAGCCATCATGTCCACCCGATTCAGGGGTGTCGTGGTATAGATGAAGAATCCTTGGAATCATAGTTGGTGGTACGTGATACCTTCCATTGATAAACTGGAGCTCTTCTGTACCTTCCCATAGCTTAATATGATTGATTGTATCTGGATTATTGCTTGATTCCTGTACAAGTAATCTTGATAGTGCGTCAGCGTCAGTGAGGAGTGGGCCAGGACGGTGCGAAATTACGAAATCAAATTGTTGCAGATAGTTCACCCATCTAGCAATGCGGCCTCTTGGCTGGGCCATGCTCAGAAGTTGAGTCAATGCTTGATGGTCCGTGAAAAGTATGAATTTGGCACCTTCCAGGTAAGTACGAAAGTACTGCACAGCTTTTAAGACGGCCAGAGCTTCCTTTTCTGTGGTACAGTAATTGATTTCGGCGGGTTTCAGGGTATAGCTGTAGTACCCCACGACGTAGTGTTTGGTTTGATCAGCTTGTTTGGATGGCTTCTGGTATAGAACTGCACCGGTAGCATAATGTGATGCGTCCGTGTTCAGCACGAAAGGCAAGGAAAAATCCGGTATTCGCAAGATGGGGTCCGACGATATTAGTTTTACAAGCTCACGATAGACAGCTTCGCACTTCTCGTCCCAATGAAAAGGCACGTCTTTCTGAGTTAAACGTGTGAGGCACCTTGTTCTCAGTGCGTAGTCTTTGATAAACGCCCGGAAGTGTCCTGCAAGGCCAAGAAAAACGCGCAGGGAGTGCACATCATAAGGCTTTACCAGCTTGGAGATTCTCTCTACCGATTCTTGCTTGGTGCTTTTAGTCTGTCCATCAAACACCCTGCCAAGAAATACTACGGTATCTTGAAAGAACGCACTTTTCTTGAAGTTGACTTTGAGTTGGGCAAGACTGAGGGCATGAAGAACTTTTGAAAGATGACTACGGTGTTCGTCCTTTGTCTTTGAGTAGATGATGATGTCGTCGATGTACACATTGCAAAATGTGCCCAGGTAAGGTTTCAGAATGTCCGTCATAATCTTCTGAAACCACGCAGGGGAGTTTTTCCAACCAAATGGTAGGCGGTTGTACTCAAACAAGTCAAATGGGGTTATGAACGCGGTGTACTTCTTCGTTTCTTCACTTAATGGAATCTGCCAAAAGCCCTTGCAGAGATCTATTCGTGAAAACCAATGGCAACCACCGGTTTCGTCAATGATGTCGTCGATTCTCGGCATTGGATAAGGTATCAATTCAGTTTGACGATTGAGAGCCCGGTAGTCTGTGCAGAGGCGGAATGTCCCGTCTTCTTTAGGTGCAATAGTGATAGGAGAAGCAAATGGGGATACAGAAGGCCGGATGATACCTGCGTCTAACATTTCTTGCAACTCCTTTTTCAGCCACACCTTTTTATCTCTGGACATATTATAGGGGGTTCTACGAACCACTGTTTTATCTGCGAGCTCGAAAGGAACGACATGGGATTTCATTGCTGGAGGGTAGCTTCCTATGCATATAAGCTCTGGGTACTTAGTCTTGATGTCTTCGTGGTGAAAAATTAGCCTTGATACACTAGGTTCTTCACCAGGGTCTCCTGTTCTTATCGTGTCTTCGGCCATTACCTTGTCATCCCAATAGAGGTTCATCTTAAGTTTTTTCATGTCTGGACGGGACAAAAGAAAATCGTAGGTGACATTGGGAATGGCCAATACGTCACTGGTAATAGCATTTCCTTGAAATTCAATAGCCAGGGTTACCCATTCGCTATGCATGGTCACTGACCCATCGTAGGCTTGGACACGCAATGTTCTACCAGCGTGCAGACGACTGGCATCCACTCGAGTCTTGTTGATAATAGATACCGAAGCTCCACTGTCAACGAGAGCCTTCACTTCAATGCCATCTACCTTAATGGGGGCGTACAATAAGCTTGACGACACCAAATATACTGTCTCACTGAAGCTCTTTTTCTGGGGCTTGTGATGCACGGTAGACAGATTATGTGGAAGTAGGTTGCCGTGAACTGCGGTAATTGTTTCTTCACCATCCTCACAGTCATGATTTACGCTTCCCAGAGATTTGTTTATGAAGCTGTGTTCACATTCAGTTGACGGCAACGACTCTAGATTGGAATCAACTTGCTCTGTTCTACCATCTGGCTGTCTTCTCGATGTAATTCTTGGCACTGAGGTCTGTAGAAAGTTCAGAAGGTCATCAAACGTTCTTGGACCTTTGAGCTGGACATGACTACGGATCTCGATACACAACCCTTGCGTTATCAAAGCTACAACAGCAGAAGACGACAGCTTCGGTTCTGCAGAATACAACAGGCGACGCTTCTCAAGACAGTACTCAAGCAGAGAGCCACCTGTATAACTGAACCGCAGTGCCGCATCCCATCTTTCTACTACGTTGCCTTCGAAAGCCCCTAAAAAGTTGCTTTTCCACAGTTCCCAACATGTTGTTCCATAATCCATGAG